>NC_047679.1:44154546-44454546 GCF_011762505.2 Arvicanthis niloticus | reverse complement strand
TTTTTTTTTTTTTTTTTTTTTTTTTTTCCCTCTATGGCTTTGATGGAACTTGCTTTTGAGAAACCCACTCCACATATTAGACCACATAATTTGTGATTGCCATCTGATTTCTAATCTATTTTGGTTTGAGAAACTGTTAGAAATCTGCTAGTCAGATTTAAACTTGCGTTTTTGTTAACTTGGTAATGTCTAAACAGTCCATTCAATTGAAGCAATTCCCTAAAAGTTGCTTTCCCTACCTTTAATTTCTAATTGTGGTTACTGTATTTTTAATGACTACCAATAAGAGACAGTCTTAGTATTTCTTTCTCTGACCTTTAAAATAGCTATAATTCATACATTTATTAGCCTTAAATACATAAAACATACTCAACTCATGTATTCTACCTCTCTCCTTATTGGCTATTTACAAAATACAGCTCAGAACAACTACACTGTACCATAAAGTTTTTTTTTTAAACTAGATCCTCACCATATGCCTAATAAACCAACAACAAATATTCAGAATGAGGTTACTGCAGTCTAAACAGTGGGCATCCTGCCAACTTAAGCTCTAAGCAATACATGTCTTATTAGGATTTGCATATTTCTTTCTATTAGTCTATAATGTGCTGTTCCTGAAAGCCCTACATATTTTCATTAAATTAACAGTATTTATATTATACAGTCATTGATTTCATGTTTTTTTAAATAATTTGATCAAAGTATCGATGCACTGAAATTGTGGAGAAAAAATTAATAGAATTATATCTATTAAATTTAAGAATGCTTAATTTTTGATTGCTCAGAATCAAGTGTATATAGATGAGTGACTGGCTAGTGTACTCTACTAGTAAGTAGTAGTATGAGGAGATGTATGCTATCCATTTTAAATTCGTGTAATCATGTTTTCCATATTCTAAACTGTATGATATTTTAAAAAAAGCTAGATATCTACTTGAACGTCTATTGTTGTGTATCTGATTTTATATAGGAGCATACACTTGTCCACAAACCTGATATTATTTTTGCAATTCTAAAAATAATGGTAATAAAAGCACAGAGACAGTAAAAGAAAGTCTCAGAATGCAGCTAACACCTAATTTTAAAATATGATGCTTTTTTCTCAGATACATTACCTGTCAAATATATCATATAATCATGTTTTAGATCAAAGATTGCTGTGCTAGCTTTTTATTACCTTGTCAGAATATCTGAGAAAATTGATCTTGAGTAGCAAAAAGCTCTTTTGGCCAGTGATATCAGAGATTTCACATCATGGTGGAAATATTCTAGGCCTGTAGTGCAACAGAAACATCAAGATTATGGGAGCACATGGCAAAGGAAAACTGTTTATTTCAAGGGAAGTTGGTGATTTCAGGGAAGCTAGGAAACAGAGAAAACCAGGGGCTACATATAAAAATATATCTTTCAACAGGTGACTCACAACTACTGTCTTCAAGTATGCCTCATTTTTACAAATTAATTCCTTGATGACATTAGCTCATTAAAATCCAATTATCCTTCACATGCCCACTCCTCAACTTTGCTGCATTAAAAGACCAAGCCTATAACACACGAATCTTCAATGTATGTATGTATATATATATATATATATATATATATATATATATATATATATATATTGTTGTGACAGTGAACCAGAATTGCAGTAAAGCTATAGATATTAATCTTCAATAAATATTGTTGTACATATTGTAACAGTGAGCCAAAATTTCAGGAAATCTGTACGTAGTAAACTTGTGGTCTATAATAACTTTTACCGCAAGTATGTGTATTATTATTGTGGTAGGCAAATGTTCATGTTAGCTATTGAACCTGACCTCTTGGGTTTTTTTGACAGGAAATTCCAGAAAGAATTTTTTTTCTTTTTTTTGAATTTACTTTCAAAGTTTTTTACCTAGTTCTTAATTAAACATGGTTAAAGTGTGCTGTCAAACTTGTTAGGAGTCATTCATTTAACTTTTATTTCACCTAAGTATATTGACATATTACTGAGTTTTGAAATGTCCTCTATTACTGTTGGAATTAAAAGAGGGAAAGTTTAAATTTAGAGATATAATAAAGTTAACATTTTTAAAAGAAGGTAAGTATGAAATAAACCTTATTTGTTTTTTTATATTTGATTTTGTAAATGTTATATGCCATAAAGAACAAATTCATATAAAATCTTATATTTTAGAAATGAATACCATTTCTTTACTTAATTTTAGTTTTTTAGTATTTGTTATTATATTTATTTATTTACTTTTTATTATTTCCCAATCTGCTTTATAAACCATTTTAATTACATGCAGCTTGAGGAACTAGCAATACAATAGATACAAATAGTCAAGGGACAAGCAAGACGATAAATACAAATAGTCAAAAAATAGGCAAGGCATTAAACCCAATTATGTGAACACTCCATGATCACTGTTTCTAAGGGGCTCATCAGGTTGACCAAATATCTGATTCTACTTCCCTGTCCTAGCCCAAAGTCATTTCATGCAAGAAGCCACATCTTTGTTCTAGCTTAAGATTTAGATTCTTGCCTGAAATTACATCTTTGTTCTAGCCTAATGTCAGATTCCTGCATGAAGCCCATTTCATTGTCCTTGGCCACTGTCAGATTCCTGCCAAGCAGCACATTTTCTTGTCCTTGGCCAATGTCAGGTTCCTTCCAAGTAACCCCAAAGGCTTTCTACATCTCCACCTTTTTTTTTATTTCATAAACAAGACTGAGCCTGTCTTCAAATGTGATCATACTTACCCATGGTATCTATCTCTTAACTTACCTAACAAAATTTATTATTAAGCTTTAAAATGTACACAGGAATTCTTATTCTTTTTTACAGATCAAAACAACAAATTGGATAAATATCACTTGGGAAAGATTGAATCAATAAAAATGATGAAGAGCAAGGGTTGAGTACAGCTCTTTCTATGCTGTTTTCTGCTTTAGCTTATCATAGAGGGAAAATAAACACAAAACTAAAGTCCATTTCATATCAACTGATTTTTTTTCTTCATATGACACTTTCTAAAGGAGTTCTTTAAGGTTAAGAAATAGACTGTGAAAATCATTAAAAATCTAGTCACTGCATATTTTCGAATTATGTTTCAGTTTAAACAATATTGATATGCTCTTTTTTGAGATTTTAATATTCCTTCTTTTTATTTAATCTTTTTCTACACTCCAGATATTATTCCCCTTCCAGTCCTCACTCTGACCATTCCACATCTCATAACTCCCCTCAACCCCATGAGGATGTCCCATCTCTCCCATCCCCATCCCACCAGATCTCCCTACTCCCTGGTTCCTCCAGTCCCCTGAGGACTAGCTGCATCTTTTCAGACTGAACAGTCCTCTGTTATATATGTGTTGGGGTTCTTGTATCAGCTGCTGTATGCTGCCTGGTTGGTGGTCCAGTTTTTGAGGGATCTCAGGGATCCAGGTTAGTTGAGACTGCTAATCCTCCTACAGAGTCACTTTCCTCCTTAAACTCTTTATTAAAAAAAAAAAAGAAGGAAAGAAAAAACAAACAGCACTATCTGTGTTCAAACTCCCTGCTGTCTCTTTATCTCCATTCAATTAATTTATCTTGCCAAGATTTGTAAACTTTACATTGTTTACTAGCTTTAGCTTAATAATCTTATTAGTAAAAGTTTGTTTTAAATAAATAAATCCATTTAGGTTTATTGTTATTTACATTTTATTTGAACATGAAAAACAGAAAGGTCTTTAGCAACTTTGTGATCTAATGGCTCAGCCATTAAAGGCTAGGCTCACACCCAAAAATATAAGAATAAAAGGTTTACTAACTTTATTTTATCATTTTACTCCAAAGTATCTTCATGTAGCTTTCTGTAAATGTTATCAATTTCATTTATTAATGATAAACTATCTTCAAACACAAAACATTAAGAAAATTTAGGAATATTTTATCCCATATATGACTTCATACCAAAAATAGCAATTTAAAAGAATGTGATGAGTCCTTCCTTATCTGATAAAACATTTTTCTTTTACCTTCATAAATATGTAACTATTGGTGTGGTCTTAAGGATAAATAAAATATTATGCTTCAGTTTTAAAACATTAACCAAGGTATTTGTCAATGTTCCCTGAAATATAATGTTTTGTCCAGCTTTAGTTTTGTGTATTTCAGAAAACATTTTTAATAGGCTTAACTCTTGATTGTTAGACTCTGTATCTCAGATACACATATTGCTTGTGTTTCTGACTCACAGTTTTCAACTCTTTATCCATTAGTTTATTGTTAATTATTTTGTATTTGTTTTCATTGTGATAGTTTCAGCCATAGTTCCAGGTTAATTGTTGCATTATGCAACTAAACCTACTTAAATTGAGGCAGCAGGAGTTCTTAGCCAACTGCCCCCATTTTCTGGGTTCCTGAATGAAAGACATATATACACAGCCTCCTATATTAATATGCTTTAAGCAGCTCAGGGTTGGGACACTCCAATTCTCCACGTGACTATCATACTCTCCCTTCTGATATTCCTGAATTATTACTTTCCAAAACCTATATTCCATTGAGGCCACTCTGGACCCACGCCTGCAGTCCTCCTGGGCAAGATCCCTGACTCTTACATGTTGGCTGTCTCTCTGTCCTGTACTTCTCAAGCCTGCTTTTTTCCTTCCCCAGCATGGAACTTCTCAATCTTCCTTCCTCTTCTGGCCTGCAAAAGATCATGTCCTACTTCTGTCTCCCTGCCCAGTCATTGTCTGACTGCAACTTGATTTACAAATCAGAGCCAACTGGAGTCAGGGGCCCTCAGTGTCGTATATGCAGACTCTCATGCATTTTAGGAACCTAAATAACATAATACAACCATTAAACCAAATCCACAATAGTTAATAATACAAAATTTAGTTGTTTTAAATTTATCATTTTTAGAGTATTTATTGTTAATTTGTTTTGAACCACATTTATCTCATCCTCAAGATGTTTTTCCTTATGATCTATATCTTTTGCTTAAGTATCATTATATTAATTGTCATATCATTCAAGCTCTAGTTATATGGAATACATATATTCACTTTTTATTAATTTACTTTATATCTCAATCACCTCTTCTCAGTCATCCCAATTGCTTTTTCCCATTTTACCTCTTCCCATTACCTCTTACTTTCTTTTTCCTCAGTAAAGGGGAGGCATCCAATGCATATCAACCAGCCGTGGCATACCAAGTTGCAGCAAGACTAAGCACATCTCCTACTGAGGCTAGACAAGGTACCATAGTTTGAGGAAAGGGTTTCAAAGGCTGGTGTGGTGACTTGAATATGCTTGGCCCAGGGAGTAGCATGATTAGGCAGTATGGATTTTCATGCCACCATGATAATAATGGACTGAACTTCTGAAAGTCTAAGCCAGTCCCAACTAAATGTCCTTTATAAGAGTTTTCTTGGCCATGATATCTCTTCATAGCAATAGAAATCCTAGCTAAGATAGAAGGCAACAGAGTCAGAGACAGTCCTGCTCCAGCTGTTAGGAGTCTTGCATGAAGTCTATGCTGCGCAACTGTTACATATGTGCAAAGTGTCTAGGTCTGTCCCATCACGTATTCTTATCATATAATGAAGCACTGCCTTTTCTTTATTTTCAGCTCTCTTTTACACAAACCTCTTTTATTCCAGCCATTCTGTCCTTTTTATTTCCTTTGTTTTCCATAATTATCATGTTACTTTACATTGTAGTACTTTTATATTACATTACTGTTTCGGTTACATCTCTACTGATACGAGGAGACACCATGACCAAGGCAACTTATAGAAGAGTTTATTGGGGGCTTCCTTCAAGTTTCCGAGGGTGAGTTCATGACTATGATGGTAGGAAGCATAGCAGAGGGCCAATAGGTGTGGTGCTGAAGCAATAGATGAGAGCTTACATATTATCTGTTAGTCGGAGGCAGAAAAAGAGATAACTGGAAATGGCATGGTCTTTTGAAATCTTAAAGCCCACACTAGTGATACACCTTCTCCAATGTACATTATGTATTGTGTCCCAACCCTTATATCCTCTCTACTCTCACCTGCATTCCAAACTTGATATCATAGAAGAACAAAGTGCAGTTTAAGCAATTGTGGTTTTGTTAAAATTCCATAGGCCCAGCTAACTCTTCTAGGAGCTTGTTATGTTCCTTGATTCTATATAAAACTTATGTGGAGTAGTGTGATTATTTCTATAGAGTGATAAACTTACCAAAGATAAATGAAGCCAGTCATTGCTTGAAATGGTAATAACAGTATCCGCAAGAGATATGTTCATCTCTCCATATACAGTTGGGAGATTTCAGATTCCATCTGTCCACTTAGACAAGAAACATAGATCCAGTTCTTTATATGACTATTTCAAAATAATTATTTTCAGGCCCTTGAGAAAGATATTCCTGGATTTTAGAAGGAAGAGATACATATCAATAAATAAATAAATAAATAAATAAATAAATAAATAAATAAAGGAACAATTCGACATTACCACCCTTTTGGTAAATGCTTTAAGAAAGGAAGTCTGGAGCCTATCTTCTGGTGTTTGCTAAAAACAATGAAACAAACAGGAAATTATTTAGACAAATTTGAGCCTATCAAGACAGATCTCAGAAAGGGTTGAGATGTATAAGGGACATGACAAGCCTATTACCGAGAGTTCTCATAGGTAGCTAAGTCTTATAAAAGAGAATTCTGTATCTACTGTTCTTGCTAAATGTGTGACTGTTCTTAATCCTAAGACTTCTATTCATTAACAATTTGTTGAGACCTAGAGTCTTCATTTCCACTTGAAAGTGATAGTTCTGATATTGGGCATAATGGCTCACATCTATAGTCTGAGCAGTCAGAAATGTGAAACAGAGCATTGCTGGATTGCTGTGACTTCAAAGCCAGTCTGGGCTACAGAGTGAAACCTTGTCTTAAAAACCAACCCCCCTCCTGCAAAAATAAACCAACATGCTACAATTTGTTGTTGTGCTCAGTGTGCCCAGTCACATTCTCCTTTAAAAAGTAAATATAAATTATATATGCACATATAATTTATGATATATATATATATATATACATTACTGTTCTTCTTAGAATAATCTATGAACAATTGTTAAGCTTTACATCTGTGCTGCTTGAAAACAATGTTTCAAGGAGCCCTAGCCCTTTCTCTTCATAGAAGGTACTAAATTTCAGGGACCAATATGTCTTCCCCTTTTCCAGGAGAAAAACTACCTTTCTTCAACAATACCTTGTTTTTTCTAAAACTGCAGGTTTCTTTTTTTAACATCTTTAAGAAGAAATGTTATTAAATTTGTAAAAGCAATACTTGATGATGCAAGAATTTACCAAGGAAGTACCATCTTCAACAAATGTGCTGATCAAACTATAGGTCTACATGTAGAAGAGTGAACACAGATCAGTATTTATCATCCTGCAGAAAACTCAAGTCCAATTGGATCAAAAACCTCAACATAAAAGTGGATACACTAAGTACAATAGAAGATAAAAATAGAAAATAGCTTTGAATGCATTGGCACAGAAGAAGGCTTTCTGAACAGAATACAAATAGGGTAGGCAATGAGATCAACAATTAATATATGTGACCACAAAAAAAACTGGAAAGCTTCTGTAAGGCAAAGGACACCATCAATAGGACAAAGTGGCAGCCTACAAAATGGGAAAGTACTTTTCCTACATCTATCTGCATTTGATAAAGGGTTAATTTCTAAAATATATAAGAACTCAATAAGCTAGATATCAACACATCAAATAATCCCATTTGAAAATGGAGTACAGATTTAAAGTTTCAATAGAAAATGGCTGAGAATCACTGAAAGAAATGTCCAATATTCTTAGCCATCATGGAAATGCAAATCAAAGCTATTTTTTGATTACATCTTATACCTGTCAGATTGGCTAAGATCTGTAACACAAGGGACAACACGTGCTGGTAAATATGGAAAGCAAGGGAAACGCTCCTTCATTGCTAATGGAAGTACAATTATACTACTCTTGGACATATATCTAAAGGATGTTCCATCTTACCACAAGGACATTTGCTCAACTATGTTCCTTGAGGTTTTATTTATAATAGCAAGAAACTTGAAACAATATAGATATCTCTCAATTAATAGATAAAGGAATTCTGTTTCATTTACACAATGGAGTATTACTTACCTATTAAAAATAAAAACGCCATGAAATTTTCAGGCAAATGGATGGAACTAGAAAAAAAAAATCATCCTGTGTGAGGTTACCAAGAACCAGAAAGACTAATATGGCATGTATTCACTCATAAGTAGATGTTGGCTGTTAAGTAAAAAGTAACCAAACTAAAATCCAAAGACCCAAAGAGTTGGGTAAAAAAGAAGGTTCTCGGGGGTTCTCATGTATATCCCCAGGAAGGTGAAATAGAATAGACTTTGAAGGTAGACTTAGGACAAGTGGGGAATGAAAGAGAAGGGATCAGGTAGAGGGTGGGTTGGAGAGAGAAAGAGCAGGGAGAAAATTAAAGAGTAAATTTGGGTTGGGTTGGAAACCTAATGCAGAGAAAACTTATTAAAATCTGTGAAGATGGTCCTAGTGAGTACTCCCAGTAACGGGGAATACCAAATATGAAATAGCCATCTTTTATAACCAGGTACAAGTGTTGAGATTGGACTGCATTTGGTTGAGTTGTTAGTTGAGGGGTTTCCACAGGGATACCCAAACAACCAAGGCTGATGCTAAAAGAGAGGGTTGCTCTCTGCAAACTGACAGTGGGGTGCCATTGCTGAGGACAACACCCACACAGTTCATTAACTATAACAAGTTTGAACTGGTGCCTGCATGGAGCCTTTACCCCTACCATACACCCTCTTTGATGAAGGAAATTACCCTGCTGGCTAGGAAACAAAAACATTGGACAGAAACTCAGCCACAAAACCTTTGACCTATACAATCTGCTGTGCCTGCAAGATGAGCTGGGTCAAGGGCCAGTAACTGAAGACTGTATAGCCCATAGACCTAGAGTAGAACCAAACATGACTGATTTAAAAAAATCAATGAAATAATTCCTATTGATTCTGCTATACTTATAGATGTGTGCCTTGTCCAGTTGTTGAGAAGCTTCCTCAGGCAGCAGATGGGAGTGGATGCAGAGATATGCAGCCAGACACTATGCAGAGAGAAAGTCTAAATCAGAGGTCTCCATCTGGTCCTGCTCCTGAGAGATTAAGTGGGAAAGCCCATGGAACTAGAGAAGGTAATACTGTAGGAGTCAGATTAGAAGGAAGAAATCAAGAGAACACAGCTCACTGAACCAACTGATCAATTCAGAGACTGTAGCAACAAGCATGGGGCCTGCATGGGTCTGTGCTAGGTCCTCTGTATATATCTTATGGTGGTTAGCTTGGTGGTTTGGGGGACTCCTAACTATGGCAGTAGGTGTATCCTTGACTCTTTTTCCTGCTCTTGGGATACTTATCATCCTCTTGGATTGCCTTGCAAAGCCTTGGAATGAGGATTTTTCCCTTGTCTAACTGTATTTTGTCTTGTTGTGTTTATGTCTCTTGGAGGCCTGCTCTTTTCTGAAGGAAAAAAGAGAAAGAGTAGACTTGGAGAAGATGAGAGGTGTTGAGGTTACTAGGAGTGTGGGGAAGGAAAACCATGGTCTGCATGTATTGTGAAATAGAATAAGATATTTTCAATAAAAATACTTTTAAATAATAAAAAAATATATTTAAAATAAAAACCTTGTATTACTGGTTATAAGGGCATAAGGCTAAGGAATAGAATATAAATAATTATGTGTTTTGTTATATGTTTTATATTCTATAAAGGACTATTGTAAACAAGAGAGATTATGACTTAGGAAATAACTTGTAGGATCACTCTTAAGTAGAATTAAATCTTTCACTAATTAAGATATTTTCAGAAAATTATATTAGTTGTATAATGTGTGTGTGTGTGTGTGTGTGTGTGTGTGTGTGTGTGTAATTTTAAGCACTTTGATAAGGATTTTTGCAATAATTGTAAGAAGACTCAGAAACAAAGACATGTGCAATACAACTGGATATACATTTCCTGGCAGTTTTCCTTTCGAGGCCTTTGGTTAACTTCATTGGATCTAGAAACTCTACCAAGAGCAAAGGCAGTAACCTCAAGCTTGTAATCTTCCCACTAAATTGGAAGTGTAAACACTGGCTTTCAGAGGTACAACGGCAGCCAAAGCTTCAGGTGCCAAGACTTTAGAATTTGAGACTATCAAAGAATTTAACATCTGCACCTAATTTCCCTTTAGAAATGAATGGAGTTACAGGCCAAAAAACAAGAAAAAATATCCAGCAGCAAAGAGGCTATAATACCAAGTAGATATTTACACAGACTCACAGTGCTAAGGAGACAAACAGTGTAGTCCAAGGCTTGCCAATATGGAAACTCCTGAATGGCTGTTTCAGGCATAAGGCCTAGAAGTATACATCAAAAATTTTAAAAGTTTAAAACATAACCTTGAATCAAGTCATTCTATGATGATATTAAGGTCATCTGCCTTGTCTTTGATTATATGTTGAAAAAATTTAATTTTCATAGTGTCTGGAATTTCACCCAAATTTATACCACATTTCAATAAATGATGCAAAAAAGGACTAAAATTAACGGGAAAAGTACATAAAATTAAATAATAAAATCAATATATTATAGACAATTTCATTGGAAAATTGGAACTCATAAACTCATACATATACATGTAAAGTAGCAATTATAAAGCTAAAGTAAACCCTAAATCTTAAATAAAAGTAAGAAATTAATATATTCCTTAAACTGCATAATAAATAATGCTTGGGAGGACATATGCAAATGGGAAGATAAATCAAATCGTATTTCTTACAGAAGAATAGTGATACTATATAAATATGGAAAGACAAAACTATAAGGTATACTAGACATGCTTAAAGTATAATTTTCTAAAGTTGGAGAATAAAACAGATAGCATGGAGCATAACAATTTTAAATGAGATGCAGAAAAATGAAAGAAAACATGGAAATTTCCAACACCAAAACTGTATGAAACATTAACTTCAAGGAATAACAAGACTGACAGGTTCAAGTGAAGTTAGAACTCAGAAATTAGCAGAACAGTAAGTTTAGAGACCATGGAAAATGGTTGCTATTGTAGAATTGTGTTAGACACTTAGGTAGCTGTAGTAAAATATACCATAGAAAAGCAACTCTATAAAAAAGATTTATTTTGGTTCATAAAGTAGAAGTTATAAGCCATTTTGGCTGTAGGAGTGGAGACGTTTTAAACTACAAACTATCTGGAATCAAAAACCAGAGGCTAATGAAAGCTGATGATTGATGATAGATTGTTCCTTTTAATGCAGTCCAGGACCCTAGTCCACAGAATAGTGTTATCTTCTGGTAAGGCAGAAGGTCTTTCAATGTCAATTAGCATAAACTACATAATCAGTTCCATGCTCAAAGTCTCATCTTTAAGGCGAGTATAAATACTGTCACATTAACAGTATTAGCCATTGTAAGAAGTAATACTAATATATAATATAATTCAAGTTATAAATAGGCTAAATATTTTAAAACAAGAAGTCATACTGGATTTTAAAAAAATACATTGCCTACACTGAGGGCATCATAAACATGAGGGCATATAAAGTTTGAAAGTAAAAGAATGGAAATACAATTAAAATAAAACTAACATAAAAATAAGGAAGGAGAAATACACATGTCAAAAACAGAACATTTTAAAACAAACTTTTCTGTAACAAACACAATAAGAAAAGAATGAAGGTCAGTAGAAAGTAATAGAAAATTTCTTCTAATCATGTAGAGTCCAAAGACGTCAAACTGTGAAATATGCATTTAAATTTGGTAGTGTCTTTTTTAGAATTTTTATTGCTGCAAGTAAACATCATGGCCAAATAGCATGTTGGTAAGAAAAGGGTTTATTTGGTTTACACTTCCATATTGTTGTTCATTATTAAAGGAAGTCAGAACAGGAATTGAAACAGGATAGGATGCTGGAGGCAGGAACTGATGCAAAGGCTATGAAGGAATGGTGCTTACTGACTTAGGTCCCATGGTTTGCTCAGCTGGCTTTCTTATAGAACTCAGGACCACCAGCCCAAGGATGGTACCATCCTCTTCACCTGCTGAGGCTCTCCTATTGATCACTACTTGAAAAAAAATGCCTTACATCTGGATCGCATGGAGGCATTCCCTCAACTGAAAAAGTGAAACAAAGTAAAAATAAAATTTAAAAACATAAATAAAGCCTCTTCTGTTGTGAATTTGTTTCTTTGCTTCAAGAATAGACTCTCTAAACCTTTCTTCTGAAGAAGTTTCCCAAGTATTGTGGTATGGGTAGTGAGATAAGATAAGATGAGGTTGAGTATAAATGTTGTAAGGGTGGTGGTGGCTTTTTGAGTCTCCACAGAATATCATAAGTAATTACAAAGAATAAGCAGCACTAAAATGTCTGTCATCAAATCAGATTAGCTGATTCCATTTTACTTTATCAGTCATCAAATTGCCTGTTTCACCTCTCCTGTCTATCCACCTCTGTTCCATCATCATGATTTTGTGTACTCTTTATTTCTTCAAGAGAATAAAAAGTACATATTAGAAATGACCTGACAACACACAATATAAAGAGCAATTATGAAAAACATACATTTACACATTACTTCTAAAGTCTTATTGAGAATACCCTGTTGGCATCAGATAGCCAATCATAGGTGCAGCAGCTGCGGTAGCAGGATATATGCAAATGCCTGTTGGTTAATACCATTGTGCATATTTGCAACATTACTTCCATATTGTTGAGTGCTATCATAATCATTCTGGTAAGTCCCTGTTGGATTACCAGTCCTAAAACTGGTCTGCATACCAGCAGATACAAAATTATTTCCAAAGCTCCCATTGGTGTAATTTCTTGTTTCTATTGCTTACCTTTGGCCCCTACATTCAAATTGTTTAGTTAAATGTGTTAAAGATCATGTCAATACCATGCAAGAGAGCTTATGCTTAGACAACAATATCACACGGTACACCAAGATGATAGCTTGTGATTCCAAAATTGGAATCAGCCACAAATAAAGGGGGCATGTAGGAATTTGGTTAAACTTGGTTAAATTAACTGCCCCAGGACACATCCTGGAAGAAGCACATTCCTTAGTCCTAGGACACCTGTTGGATTACCCTGCTGGATTAACATTCAGAGGAAGAAGGGAGAGGCTGATTAACAGTCCTCAGACCACAGGAAAGGGAACCCACCTGTGGGTGGGGAAGGCTCAGAGAGCATGGACACATTCCACAGGAAGGAACAACCCTTGACACTTACAGACAAGGGAGGTGCTTGCCACCTCATTCACCTAAAGACCAATCAGTTTAAAAGTCACACTGTTGTGCCAATCATATTGTGTCTAGACATTGTTTCACTGTCCACCCCTTAAACTGTATAAAAATTGCTCTTAGCTTTCTCTCTGGGTTCTTCTTGCCTGCATGCTAGAGAACCCAAGTGCACTCATTATTATCATTATATTATCATTAAAACTCATGTTATTGCAGCAAAAAAAAAGTCCCCAAAAAACAAAATCCAAAACAACAACAACAACAAAAAACAAGAAATGATCTGAATAAGTCTTTGTTGTTTTAGTATTTCTGAACATGGATATACATTCAGTCTTAGAACTACTTTTTAAGTGATTTGTTTTATAGAATATTTTATTAAAAGGTTCTGATCACGTTTTAGATGTTTCTCAATTTTGGTACAGTTATTGCTCAAAAAAAAAAGCTTGTATAGTTCTTGAGTTAAATTATTAAATAATAAAAAGCTTCCAACAAGAGTAATGAAACAAATTATTTTATTGTCAAAATAAATGAACAATAGATATAAATCAAGATTTTACAATATCTAAATGAAAATATTTTAAAGAAGGAAAAATATCCATCCCAAATTGAAGAAAAATGAGTCTTTCCTCAAGCACGTTTAAAATATTATTGGTCAATATAAAATTAAATTTTAAAATAACTTCAAATTATTCTCTGCTGGAGTGTGTTCAGTAGATTCATTCAGATTAAAATTTAACTCATAATATACTAAACACAATCATCTTCTTAGCAAAAAAATTCATGCATACACAACATATATATAGATACAAACACTAGAATGTATTTTTGAAATTTTGATTGTTAATAACATTAATGAGGAGTATAATACAACTGAGTACTTTGGTAATTCAATAAACCATGAAAATTGTTTGTGTAATTAAACACCTCTGAAATTCATTCTTTTGACTTAATACTATGTTATTCCTCAATAAAAACTATTTACTGAACTTATAAGATACAAGCATTTCTCATACAAATTACAGAGTAGTATTGTAGAGAGAAAAATTATAAAGGCCATTTTATGAAATATGTGTAGATTTTTCGCCCTACAGAACACGGAACTGAAAATAAGATTTCAGGCCTTCACATTCCAGGTGAAGGACACTTGCTGGATTACATTCCTCAAGCCTTGCCCAAGGCAGGAAGACACATTCCTGACCACAGATAAAAGATGCTGCTACCTAGGTGGGGCTATAGCCAGAAAAAAGCAAAGATAGTTAATCTGAAATAGTTGGTAAATGGCAGGATAGGACACAATAGTATGGTAAAAACCACATTTTTGAGAAGAATGAGTGTGCAGTGATTTTCCCATGACTCTAGATCATTTGGGCTAGATTCTCTGAAATGTTCCACTGTTCTTGGTTACCCCTCCCTTGGTCTTCCCAGTGCTATGTTCAAAATTTATAAAACAACCAATCATGTGTAAGCGCTCAAAAATGCAACCATTCATGTGTAAGCGCACGAAAATGCCTTCCTTCCCCCACCCCATGCTATAAAAGACCCTTTAACCCACCACTCGGGGCCAAAAACCTTGCTCTTGGAGCTAAAGAGCTTGTAGTTTTCCACTTCCCTAATAAATCCTCTGCTGATTGCATCCAGGTATGGTTTCTTGTGATCTTTGGGTGGTCGAGATTCCGGAGACTTGAGGAAGGGTCTCCCGAGTATGGGGGTCTTCAGTATACTATATTTAATGTCTCTACTAAATCAATCCCATTCAATAAATATTTATAAATAACTATGTGTCAAGTTGTGTGGTAGCTATCATGGTTCACAAAGAAAGCCATTCTTTAGATGCTGCCCACAAGAACTCAAAATATATTGAAAGCTGAAACCAAAGTCACACCACACTAAAAAGTTCATCAAATGTTTCAAAGCACAAAGGAAAACCATGTTCAGAAACATTTTGAAAATATTGTTATAATTTCATTCAAAGTTAATAAAGAACTTTTTATGCTTGGTTGGTTTCACATATTTGGTAAGTTTAGAGTCTTAATTGCATGGGAATTCTTGATTTTTACCATGCCATGCCCCAGTCTATCATCACAGAAGGTATTGAAGATGAAAGACTTGCATCACCAAAAAAAAAAAAATAAAATAAACAAACTCTACTGTTTTCAGACAGCTCTTAAATTACAAATCTTGTAGTTGATAAGAAATAATTTATTTTATTTGAATTCCTTTCACATAATGAGTAATTGTGAAAATACAACTTTTGTATTCTTTAATTGGGAAAAAAACAATGCTAAAGTTCACATAGCTAATTATTTCTTATAAATATACATAATGATCAATGTTTACAAAATGTATTTGTATAACCTTTAAGGTTATATTCATGCAGTGAAGGTGGAAAAGTATCTTAATACTAAAATATCTTTTTCTATAATATTGCACACTGTAACAAAGTAATTCTGGTTACGTTACAAGTCAGTAACTCTAATAACATTCTTCAATTTCTCATATTACTGAGTCCTCAGAACAAAAGTGCCCCTATCAATAGGGTGCATATTTTCTCACTAACTCATTTTGATTTCCATTGAAACCTTTTCTTCATACTAACATGGACTCTCTAAAAAGTCTTCAAGCCTTTTTAATGCTGGATGTGGAGACGAAAGCCAGAAGCTATTTATTTCGGAAATGAATTATCCTAATCAATTGCAGTCATTTCTACATTACAAAAATGTAGGGAATAAATGAAGAATGAAAAGGAGAGAGTCAAATGAGCACTGACAAAAATGAAGTCTGGTTTGGAGCAGATAGTTTTAGGTGCTTAAATGAGGTAGAATTTCAAAGCATTGGAAACTACTTATCTGGTGTGTGGTTGTTAAAATACCATTGATGTACCTGGTTAAATTGCCTTAGGAATTTAAAACATCACAGTCTTCACAATTCAATCCCTTATATAACATATTCATTTCTTATCAATTGATAAAATATATTCTTCCAATTATTCAGTATATGCTAGTGTAATCATCAATGTGTCATATCAGTAGTTTTCAAACTTAATATTGAGCCAGTGTGATCCTCCCCACATTCATTTATTATAACACTCTGGCAGAGTTTTCACTTCAGAACTTCTGGTTCTTAATTTGGGGGTGAGATCTTATACTTGATATTGTAACCAATCCCCAGTCCCCGAGGCTGTTAGTCTTTTTGGACTGCCATAATAAAACATGACAAACTGGGTCACATAAACAGCATGAATTTATTTCTCACAATTCTGGAAGCTAAGAAGCACAAAGTTGTAGTGCGAACAAGTTCAATTTCATTCAAAGGCCTTTTTTTGTGGTGTGCAGGAGGCTGCTGCAATCTCCTTGAGTGTGGCCACAGTGTCTTCTTTGCACTAGCAAAAAGACAAGGGAGTCTCTGATACCTGTTACTCTACTGATAAGCATACCAGCCATATTTTATTAGGACTAGTCCTTTATTAAGACTAGATAAACAATTATCTTTAACTACTTGAAAGTCTCTACCATTAAATGCAATCACCTGGAGTTAAGAGTTTTAATGTGTGGTTGTAATGCACACAACCATATACATTAAGACAATGCTTCTGTCATTGTCTAGAATCCACACTGTATTAAAAATGTAATGTATTTCAAAGTATTCATACATTAACACATACAAAAAAAATACTGTGCTCCACAGCTTCTGCTATTCTCAATGAACAGATATTACCTATATAATACACCTAAGGATAAATATGACCATATAAAATAAATGCCTTCTTTTGTATGTACTTAGATATTAATATATGTAATTGATATATATATATATATATATTTAATATAAAATTTTATATAATATGTAAAATATAATATCAATAAAACAAATATATTTATATATATGAAATTAGTTGTTAAGCTCTTAAGAATGCATTACAAAACATATACATTAGTATCATAATTCATCAGGTGCTGAATGCTAACACAACAAATATTCATATAGGAAATTGCTAAAGCAATATCACAGAATGTATACAAGTAATATCTTGATGAGAACAAAAAGGCAATGCTTTGCCTGAAGAAAAATTTGTGTCAAACATGATAGAAGGTAAAATTGGTAAATTGAGCCAGAGTTTTAAAAGTAATTTCCTAATACAAAGAAAATATGATTAAGGAAAACGTGGATACTATACAAAAATTTAATCTAGATAGGATAGTATGTCAGTCAAATAGTTCCCTCTTTTTTATTTGCTGTCTCTTGAGATTTTTAAAAGTGGAAAATACTAATGAATATTGACATAAATTATTTCTTTGAATCTGTGGTCCCCAGTTGACAGAAGGGGCCACTCACCCATCTCAAAAATTTTAACCTAGAATTGTTCCTGTCTAAACAAAATGAAGGAACAAAATATGGAGCAGAGACTGAAAGAAAGGCCATCCAGAATAGAATTTTGTATCATTCAAAAATGTACATTGTATATCAATTCAATGTTATCAGAAAATTAAAAGCCTATAATTTGGAAAAGATAATCTGGATAATAGACAGTATACTTAAGTATTTCTAGTACATACTAATACACTCTGATGATACTTTAATGTTCTACTTGTTATCAATTTTAATGGATTACCTCTCTTTGGGATTATTTTATTAATAGACTGGGTAATGACTATAAGTTTACTATTTATGAATATATTATATATTTATGAATTTTATTTGTGCCATCTGCTTGAAATCAGTGCTTGTCATGTAAGCTTGAAGAAAACATAAAATTAGTTCAAAGATTATGTCATTAAGGTTTATTTTATAGTCTTTGTTCCTTTAGAGTAGCTAAAATTAGAACTATCTTAATTATTATATTTTATAATTGAAAAAAAAACTGTCTTTAAATATATCTCAGTACTCTCATTAAGGGAATAAGAATGAAAATTTAATTTTAAATTAATACTCATATTCATTCACTCTATTACTCTTCCCAGATTGAACTCCATACAACTACCCACCCAATTTTGTTTTCTCTCTCTTTTAAACCCATCAAGGGAAGGGGAAAGAAGGTAATCGATGTGGGCGTTGTAGAGGGGTAACCAGAAAGGGGGATATCTATTGAAGTAAAAACAAATAAAATGATTAATAAAAAAGAAAAAGAAAAAATCAAGAATCCAAGTGTGTGTCCAAATATTTTTAGGAGTGGAACCTGCAATGGAGCATGGTCAACCTATCAAAGGTCACAGCAGTAAAGAAGATTGACTTTACTCTTCCCAGGAGATTTCAAATTCTATTAGCACATTAGCAAGGGGTAGAACTTTGCACCTGCTTTCTAACCTGCTATGCTAGAAAATTTGTCTGCCTAGAGCTTCTATAGGTCTTTTGCATCCTTTCACGGTCACAATGACTGTGAGTTCATGTGTGCACCTTGCATATTGTGTTCAGAAAATATTGTTTCCTCATAATCGTGTATGACTTATTGTTCTTACAATTTTTCTGCTCAGTCTTATATAAAGAATCCTGAGTCCCAGGGAAAGAGTTTGATACAGCCATTCTATTTAGTTCTGAATACACCAGTCACTTATTCTGAATGTTGATCAGTTGTGGGTCCTTGTGTTAAATGAATTCTACTGTAAGAAGCTTCTCTGACGAGAGCTGAGAGGTACACTAATCTGTAGAAATAGCTCATTAAAAGTTTTTTTAATAATATTTTCATTTAGCAGAAATATATTACTAGATTTCTTTTCCTAGGGCTTATGACCTATCTAGCCACTGGGTCTTAGTCCTGATAATGGTACCAAGTATAGGTACCATCTTGTGAAATAGGCCTTAAATCCAATCAGTGAATAATCAGTTACTTACATAGCAATCATATCACTAACACATCTGCAGTCATTTCTTGTCAGGCTGGTCATATTGCTGCTCTCAAGATTTAAAACTGGATGAACATGGGTGACTACATTTTTCCTCCTGAAGTGTGCCTTACCCCACTGTGAATGTTAGCCAATAGGGATGAAGTTTCCAGGTTAGTTCCAGCTTTATTCTTCCATAGTCTGTGATTCAAATGTGTGGTTTCTTCACAATTGAGGTTTACTATTGAATTCTATTAGGGGAGATAACTCATGGGCAACAGCCTGATGGACAACATCCTGTAATTTTTAGGAGTTCTATGGAATCTCAATAGCATATAACTTCCAAAAAAGTAAAAGGTTCCTGCCACTAGGCTCTTCATTTGTTAGATATATGATACTTAAGATATTATGTGACACATATATGATATACACTAGAATATATACATTATAGATTCAAAAGCATTGATTTCAATCATAAAGCATGACTAAAAAGACATAAATAATATTTTATCAGCATTTATTTTTACTTATTTTTTTACTTTATTTTTATTTTATTTTTTCCAATCTGCTTTTATACCATTTTAATTACATGCAAGTATTCAGGTCAGTTCTAGGTGGAGGATCTAGCAATACAATAGATGCAAATAGTCAAGGAACAAGCAAGACAATAAACAAATATTCGAAGAACAGGCAAGGCAATAAACAAAGTCCCATGGTCACTCTAAACAAACAAGTAATCAAAAAAAGCAGCAAGTCAATAAGCAAAGTTCCGTGAACATTCCTGTGATCACTGTTTCTAAGGGCTTATTAGGATGACCAAAATATCTGAGCCTACTTGTCTTTCATAGCCCAAAGACATTTTTCATGTCTGAAGCCTACTTCTTTGTTCTAGACTAAGATTTAGATTCCTGTCTGAAATTACTTCTTTTTTCTAGCCTAAGATTTAGATTCCTGCCTGAAATCATTTCTTTGTTCTAGTCTAATGTCAGATTCCTGCCTGAAGCCCATTTCCTTGTCCTTGGCCAATGTCAGATTCCTGTTTTCTTGATGACTGCTCTTCTGAAAACAGTGAGATACTGTTTCAATATTGTTTTAGTTTGAATTTGTCTAATGGCTACTGATGCTGAACATTTCTATGTGTGCATGTGTGTTTGTACGTGTGTGTTTGTGTGTGTGTTTGTGTGTGTGTGTGTGTTCGTTTATTGGCCATTTGTATTTTAACTTTTGGGAAATATCTTCTCATTTCATTACCTCATTTCATGATTTGGTTTCTTTAATTTCTCACTGCTTAATTTTATCTGCATTCTTCATTTGATCTAGATTTTAGTTATCTGTCAGACATATAGCTACAGAGAATTTTATCCTTTTCTGTGGGCTGTCTTCTCTTTATTTGATTTTTTTGTTTTGCTGTACAAAAGTGCTTGCATTTATTTGTTTGTTTATTTCAATAGGTTGCATTTGATAATTCTTGCTGCCATTTTCAAAGCCACTGAAGTCCTATTCAGAAACTTCTTGGTCATACTGGTGTCATGAAGTGTCTTCCTTACTTTTGATTCCATCAGATTTATTGTTTCAGGTCATATATTGAGGTCTTCCATTCATCTGTTATTGATTTTTATACAGAGCAAGACATAGGACTCTAGTTTTGTTCTTTAAGTGGAAATTCAATTTCGCCAAAATCATTTTTTTGAATAGACTGTTTTCTTTCCAAAATATATTTTTGGTATTTCTGTCAAAACTTATATTGCTATAACTACATAGATTTCTATCTGGGTTCTCTCTTGTGTTCAATTAATCAGTGTATTTGTTTTGTACTTATACCATGTTTTGTTGTTGTTCTCTTGACTGTTTCTGTTCTATTCTTTTATTCTCGTGGCTCTGTAGTAAAATTTAAAACTTATGATGATGATATGTCAGTGTTTCACATTTGTTCTCTTTTTTTTCACTAATTTGATTTTCCTTATTACAATTACACTAAGGATTTTTTTTAAATCATGAGCATTTGTATTATCAGTTCGGTTTATATGGCTTCTGGATCTTTGTTTGTGTAATGCTTTTCAAATTCTGACTTGCAAAAAGAAGTCTCTTAAATTTCAAAGTTGTTTTTTATTTCATTTTTATATATCTGAATCTTTTTTCCTCTGGAAGTTAAAATACAGTAACAGAAAGTATAGATTTTTTTTCTTTCATACAATTACCTATCTACCAAATCCAACTTGACTTTCACTGCTTTGATTGTTTGCCAGCACCACATTTAGTACTTTTGCTCCATGTTATTTCCAGGCTAAAAATGCAGTGTAGGAGTATCATGGTACCATCTGTCTGTCATTGGCTTCTTTGACTATGACAAATACTTAAATGTAAGGTTTTTTATGAAGTTTATATACTTTCTACTTTGATACAAAAAGAAACGTAACAAAAAATTCTCTTGAAGTCTGTGAATATTTCTTCACACCCGACAATTTAATATCTTTCCCATTCTCCTACACAATATTTCTGTTGAAGTTACTCTTTCTTCCCCAAAAGATTTCTTAAAGAAAGTTCAGAAAGTCTCTTCCTCTTGTATTGCCCATCACTATTCCCTGTTTTGCACACTGAGGCAAAACAAGACATCAGAAAAAATCCTCACATGTACTTAAATTTTCCTTTTACTTATTACATGGGAGTGAGATGCTGCAAGTAATTAAATTATTTTTAGTCTCTGCTTTATGAGCTTTCTATGGTAATTTTGTAACTCACTTTGGCACTCAAATTTAGTAGTTCCAATTAGCATCCTGTTGTATGAACCATTTATCATGTTCATAATTTCCTTTGTTACTCTATTGCTTGGCCTTTCAAAATATTAAGTTTAAGTACTCTAACAAGATTGTGTTTTTCTTAATTTTACCTTTTCCTTTTGTTTTTGGTTGCTCCTACAACAAATCACCATAAAATTTTTATAATCTTAATTAAGTGCTCAAAACTGCACTGTTTTTTTCTTTTTCTTATTTTCTCTTTATAGTTGTTTTTAGTTATTTTATTTGTACCCCAAATGTTGTGCTCCTCCCAGTCTCCCCTTACAGATTCTAGCCCCCTACCCCTGTACCATTTGCCTCTAAGTGGGTGCTACCCCAGGTATCCCTGTACTATGAGGCATCAAGTCTTTATAGGATTAGTTGCTCTCTCTCACTGAGTCCTGACAAGGCAGTTCTCTGCTACTTACTGCCAGGGGCCTCAGACCAGCCCTGGTACACACCTTGGTTGGTGACTCAGTCTCTGGGAGTTTCAGGTCCAGGTTAGTTGACAGTATTGGTCTTCCTTTGGGGTTGCCATCCCCTTCAGTTTTTACAATCCTTCTCTTAACTCTTTCATAGAGGTTACTGACCTCCATCCAATGCTTTGCTTTGAGCACCATCATCTTTCTCAGTCAGCTTCTGGTAGAGCATCTCAGAAGAAAACCATGCTAGGTTCCTGTCTGCCTGTACAACATAGCATCAGTAGTAATGTCAGGTATTCATCTCCATCCATGGCATAGATCCCAAGTTGGGTTGGTCACTGGTTGGCCATTCCTTCAATATTTGCTCCATTTTTGACCCTGCATTTCTTTTCGACAGGAACAATTTCAGGTTGAAAGTTTTGTAAGTGGGTTGGTATCCAGATCCGTCTACTGGGTGTCACATCTGACTACTGGAGGTGGTCATAACTCAAGTTCCATAACCCCACTGTTGGATATTTCTACTAAGGTCACCCACATTTAGTCCTGGGGGCCTCTCCCACCCCATGTCTCCGATACTTTCTATAGGCTTTCCCCAACCCCCAGTCCCAACAATTGTATATTTACATTCATTGTCCTGGCCCTTTGTGCCTTGCTCCTGTCTCCCCCTCATACCTGATCCTACCTCCCCTCTCTGATACCCAGTCCCAACCAGGGCCCTATCCCTGGGTTTATTTTTTCTTATTCTTAGAAATTCTCTTCCATTTGATGTTCAGTTCTTTCTTATGATCATGAGATCTTTCTTCTGATCTTGCTTTGCTCTTTCTTTATATATATATATATATATATATATATATATATATATATATCTCAGAAACTATATATATATATATATATATATATATATATCAGAAACTATATATATATATATATATATATATATATATATATATATATATATATATCTTATAAACTCTCTTTTGGGTTTTATACTGGCTGGTTTTGTGTGTGAACTTGACACAAGCTGGAGTTACTATATAGAAAAAAAAAGCTGAGCAGTCCAGTGAAAGCAAACCAGTAAGTAATATCCCTCCATGGCCTCTGCATCAGCTCCTGCTTCCTGACTTGCTTGAGTTCCAGTCCTGAATTCTTTTGGTAATGAACAGCAACGTGGAAGTATAAGCTGAATAAACTCTTTGCTCTCCAACTTGCTTCTTGGTCATGATGTTTTGTGTAGGAATACAAACCCTGACTAAGATAGGTTTCGTATCTTTTTATGTATCATCATCATTTTATAAATATTTCCTCTGATTTTTACAAAAGCATTCCAGGCCAATCTTTAAAATTATTTATGTGAACTTATGTAATAACAAACTTTTTTGGAGTTATTGTATTTTTTTGTTGTTGTTGTTGTGTGTGTGTTTACTGTTTCTTTACCTTTGTTAAATTTGATAGTCTGTATACTGATTTGTAAAGTCTAAATAAAGGATATACCAAATCACTCAGTGTGCTTTGACTTTGACAATTACTTAAATACAACCATTGTAAATTTATCTTCACTTGATTTATATGGAAAATATTAATATAAGGGTGATAACTAAAGTTTTAATTTTTAGCATATAAATTTTCACTGTAGTTTCAAAGATAAACCTTATAAAATTAGGTTTGTGTATCCAAATCTTGGAGTGCTAAGTAAAGGACAAAATAATACTTTCATTTTGTCTCATACAGATAGTTTATTACATTGCTATGCAGTTTATTACATTGCTATGCAATTAACTTTTAGTACTTCATAAATAAGTACAGTCGAAGACACTCCAAAAACCTCCTTGAGATTTAGATTTTCTATTTGTCAACCCTTCCTCATAAAACTTTCCCTCTATACTCAACATATTTGACCTTAAATGCATTATATTGGGCCAGAATTCTAGGTTCTTAGGAATATGGAAGTAGCTACCATACAAACCATTTTCTTCTTATTTCCTACAGGTGTATGTATATGTGTGTATGTGTTTAGTTTGCTGAAGAAATTAGACAATATATGGTGTCCTCAGTACTATGCTCATTATCCCATGAGTAAAATAATGCTGTCAGACATATAATTTTTTATTTGTTTATTTGAAACCCTAAAGTCATTCCTAAAAGTTCTTTTTCACAAATCAGTAGTTGGGCCCAGGTTTTATTTGCTTTGTTATATAATTTTGTATACTGCATCTAAGACCTATTCTATCTTCAGAAATTACACAAAAGGTATTTGTTTAGTTGTCTTGTTTTGTTTTGTTTTTCAAAAAGGTCCTCACTAGGTATCCCTGGCTGTTTTGGAACTCAACTATGTAAACTAGGCTTCCTTGATTCACAGATATTTGCCTGCCTCTGCCTCTCAAATTCTGAGATTAAAGGAAGGCATTACTATACCTGGTGTGAGCAAAGACAAAAATTTTGACCCCTGAATTCCCTGTCCTAGGTACCCTGCATACTAGAACCCTGGCTAGGGTCTTTTTGGGAATGAGGAAAAGACAGAGTTACAGACTCTCATAGAATGAAACTAAGATCAGGTGAAGTTCTATAACCCTACTACCACAACCCAGAATGACCCTAACTTTATTAGATGTAGTATGATGGGAGAGGTTAGGTAGTTTCTGTAGGAGGTATATTTAGGCAATAAGCATTGGGGAAGAGGGAGCCAAAGTTCCTAGTCTTTTTACACACTAATCAACCATTCATAAACACTCATAATCAGACCCCTTTACCCTAAATAAACAATGTTTGCTGTAATGGAGTGATGTTATTTCTCCTTATATCTAGGTATGACCCAGACCCATTATTTGTAATTTTACTATGGCTTGGGTGACCTACCTCATTCTTGTACTGAGTTTCTTCATTATCCTTGTCTGAGGCATCATGTAAGTCAGGGCATGTCTGAACTGTGAATTTCACCTCTATTTCTTTGTAATACTCAGGAGCTATGTCTGGCCTGCAACAATAATCTACCCCAGACATTATCTGTGACAGTCTCTTAGCAACAAGGTTTCAGTTCTTCAAGGGTGTAGGTTATTTCTTTTTAGTATGAAGACCAAAGCCTGATAGTCTGTACTACCTCAAGATCCAGATCTATAGAGACTGTAGTCTAGGAAATGTCCATGGGTCCGTGAAATCATCTATTAGATTCCATAAACTCAAAGTTGAAATGGGAATATGAGTGTGTCCTTCAGTCACATAACTAACTCTTAACTCTTCTTTATTTTCTCAAGGAACCAAACTTACTGCCCCTTCTTCTAGATGCCAAGGGCATGGCTCCTGAATATAAATAAACTAAGAAGCCATTAAGCCAAAAATGATTTTTATCCTACTTTTGTGGTACCTCAAAATTTCTTTCAGAGTTTTCACATATAGCTATTGATTGACCTCCAGATAATTTTAGTACAATGTTTTAAACCTGATGAATAGAATTTCACTCCCTTCATTTTAAAGCTGAGACTAGATGGGGTTCTCTAACTTTTTGTACCACAACCTGAAACCTCAGCACCAGTTTTGCACACTCATACTTGGAAACCCAAGGAAAGCATTGTTATTACCCTGGATCCTTGTCCATACTGGTAACAACTTTGCCAGTTTTACAGGAGTCATTGGCCATGGAATCCTTGACATGTGTGTGCCCATATCAAAATACACACTCATTTAAGACTTCACTCATTCATTGATTTTACTACTCCCTATATTGAATGCCATGAGTTTGATATTTTATATTTAAATGTGGAATGACTAGAGAAAAAAGTATCCATAAGTTTAAATATAATCTTACCACCAAACTAAGTTGCTCTATTCCTTAAAAGTATATTGGAAATGTCTTTTTATGTCAATAAATATTTATCTGATCTAATATTCAAATAGCTCAAAGGAAAACTAATTCATCAGGTTAAAATTCTAATCTAATGAGTTCATTATTTTGTGAAATTCCAACAAGCTGAGAAGTATTTGGATGGTTATAAACAATCCATCACTTTGCTAAAACAAAGCCAACAATTAAAAAAAAAAAAAGAAAAACAGACTATTTCCTTCCATGACAAATTTCATTCCCTTCCTAAGCAACTGTATCCATGACTAAAATTGGGGAAGAGAATAAAAGCTAAGAAAGTTATGTTGGTTGTTATTTCTTAATGAAAAATTTTAGGTGAAGAAATTGTATATATTCTCCACAGAAACAAATATTTATTAATCTATCCATCATGGAGGCAACAATAAGTTCAAATAGAATGATTTTTGATGAACCAGATTGATAGAAACAATTTACTGTGAGTGCAAGATAACTGATTAAACTTTCCATGACAACTTGATAAAAAAGGCCAGGGAAATCATTACCCTATTCTTGCTTTACAGTTTTAACTTATCATAGTTATATATATATATGTTTTAAATAAATGAACATAGGGAGATTGCAGTAACATGAAATGAGGAGATTTCAGACTAGGTAGAACAGAGATATTTAAGAAAGTGATCAGTGCAAGGCTCTTCCCTGTTTTCTATTAGTTTCAGTGTATCTGGTTTATATGGAGTCTTTGATCTACTTGGACTTGATATTTGTACAAGGAGATAAAAAATGAATCAATTTGCATTCTTCTACATGCTGAACACAAGTTGAACCAGCATCATTTTTGAAAATACAGTCCTTTTACCACTAAATGGTTTTTAGCTCCTTTGTCAAAGATCAAGTGACCATAGGTGTGTGGGTTCATTTTTGGGTTTTCAATTTTTGGTTTCCATTAATCTTCCTGCCTGTCTCTGCAATACCATGCAGTTTTTATCACTCTTGCTCTGAAGTACAGCTTTAGTTCAGGGATGGTGATTTCCCCAGAAGTTCTTTTGTTGTTGAGAGTCATTTTTGCTAGGAGTTACCTTATTTTTTGTTTTTTGTTTTTTGTTTTTTGTTTATCCAGAGCTGAGGACAGATCCTAGGGCCTTGTGCTTGCTAGGCAAGTGCTCTACCACTGAGTTAAATCCCCAACCCCAAGAATAGTTTTTGCTATCCTGGGTTTTTTGTTATTCCAAATGAATTTGCAAATTGCTCCTTCTAAGCCTATTAAGAATTGAATTGGAATTTTGATGCAGATTGCATTGAATCTGTAGGTTGCATTCTGCAAGATGGAAATTATATATATATATATATATATATATATATATATATATATATATATCCTGACAATCCATCAATCCATGAGGGTGGGAGATCTTTTCATCCTCTGAGATCTTCTTCAATTTCTTTCTTCAGAGACTTGAAGTTAATGTCATGCAGATCTTTCAATTGCTTGCTTAAAGTAACTCCAATGTACTTAATATTATTTGTGACTATCATGAAGGCTGTCATTTCCCTAATTTCTTTCTCAGCCTGTTTATTGTTTGAGTAGAGGAAGGCTACTGATTTGTTTGAGTTAATTTTATATTCAGCCACTTTGCTGAAGTTGTTTATAAGGTTTAGGAGTTCTCTGGTGGAATTTTTGGAGTCATTTAAGTATACTGTCATATAATCTGCAAACAGTGACAGTTTGACTTCTTCCTTTCAAATTTGTATTCCTTTCACATCTGTTTGTTGTCTAATTACTCTGGCCAGGACTTTAAGTACTATATTGAGTAGGTAGGGAGAGAATGAGCAGCATTGTCTAGTCCCTGATTTTAGTAGGATTGCTTCAAGTTTCTCTCCATGTAGATTGATGTTTATTACTGGTTTGTTGTATATTGTTTTTACTATTTTTAGGTATGGGCCTTGAATCCCTGATCTTTCCAAGATTTTAACATGAAGGGGTGTTGTATTTTGCCAAATACTTTCTCAGAATATCTGATGAAATGATCATGTAGATTATTTTGAGTTTGATTATATAGTGGATTACATTGATGGATTTATGTATATTAAACCATCCCTGAATTCCTACTTGATAGTTGTGAATGATTATTTTGATGTGTTCTTGGATTTTGTTTGCAATTATTTTATTGAATATTTTTGCATCTATATTTATAAGTGGAATTGGTCTAAAGTTTTCATATTTAGTTGGTTCTTTATGTGGTTTAGGTATAGTGTAACTGTTGATTCATAGAACTAATTGGGTAGTGTTTCTTCTGTTTCTATTTTGTGGAAGAGTTTGAAAAGAATTTGTATTAGGTCTTCTTTGAAGGTCTGATAGAATTCTGCACTAAACCCATCTGGTCCTGGGCTTTTATGGTTGGGAGACTTTTAATGACTGATTCTATTTCTTTAGTGACTATGACACTGTTTAGATGGTTTATATGATTCTGATTTAACTTTGGTACCTGGGGTGTCTCTCTATAAAATTGTCCATTTCATACAGATTTTCCAGTTTTGTTGAGTATAGGCCTTTGTAATAGGATCTGATGATTTTTTTAATTCCCTCAGTTTCTGTTGTTATGTTTCCCTTTTCAGTTCTAATTTTTTAATTTGGATACTGTCTTTGGTTAGTCTGGCTAAGGGTTTATCTATCTTGTTGATTTTCTCAAAAACCAGCTCCTGGTTTTGTAGAGTGAAAAATTATAAAGGCCATTTTATGAAATATGTAGACTTTTTCTTTGTCCTTAGACCTGGGCAGAAAAATGCAAGTTCCAGAAAGCGGAACTGAATGTAAGATTTTCACTACCCCAGGACACATTCCAGGTGAAGGACATTGCCCCTGAATCAAGCCTCGGGCAGTAGGCCAGTTTATGGGTGGAAAAGGCCCAAGGCAGGAAGACACATTCCTGACTACAGATAAAGATGCAAGCCACCTAGGTGGGGCTATAGCAGGAAGAAATAAAGATAGTTAATCTGAAATAGTTGGTAAATGACAGGGTGGGTCACTGTGACATGGTAAACCATTCAGGGTGGGTTTCTCTGGAATGTTTCGCTATTCTTATGTTATGTATCCTTGGCAACCCCTCACCCCCTCCCCACTCCCCTGGTTTGTGGTTTTTCTCTTTAAAACCCTCCATGGACTGGATGTTGGGGTCGAACCCCACTCCTGCGTGAGTGCTTGGTTTCTTCCCTAATAAACCTCTGCTGATTGCATCCAGGTATGGTTTCTTGTGATCTTAGGGTGGTCGTGATTTCCTGAGACTTGAGGAAGGGTCTCCCAAGTATGGGGGTCTTCAGTTTTGTTGATATTTTGTATAGTTCTTTCCTACTTGGTTAATTTCAGCCCTGAGTTTATTTCCTGTGGTCTACTCCTCTTGATTCGGTTTGCTTCTTTTTGTTCTAGAGCTTTCAAATGTGCTATTAAGCTGCTTGTGTATGGACTCTCTCAAAATGGGCACGGGGGAAATTTTCCTGAACAGAACACCAATGGCTTCTGCTCTAAGATCAATAATTGAAAAATGAAACTTCAAAAAATTGCAAAGCTTCTTTAAGGTAAAGGACACTGTCAATAGGACAAAATTGCAACCCACAGATTGAGAAAAGATCTTTACCAATCCTACACTTGATAGAGGGCAATTATCCAAAATTTATAAAGAACTCAAGAAATTAGATTCCAGACAATCAAACAACCCTATTAAAAATGGGGTACAGAGGTAAACAAAGAATTCCAAACTGAGGAAACTTGAATGATTGAAAAGCACCTAAAGAAATGTTCAAAGTCCTTAGTCACCAGAGAAATGCAAATCAAAACAACCCTGAGATTCTACCTCATAGCAGTCAGAATGGCAAAGGTCAAAAACTCAGGTGATAGCAGATGCTGGTGAGGATCTGGAGAAAGAACACTCCTCCATTGTTGGTGGTATTACAAGCTGCACCAACAACTCTGGAAATCAGTCTGGTGGTTCCTCAGAAATTTGAACATAGTATTACCTGAGGACCTGTAGGAGTATAAAAGGCAGCCTGGTTTCTGGTTGAGCTCAGGTTAGAAACTCCAGAGACCCAAGGTCTAAGAGTTGTATTCCTAAATGTGTTATATAGGCACAATGCCCATGAGAATATCAATATTCATCTCACTTTTATATCAATAAGAAGCTCATATCAATGAAAAACTTAAATTTGAAATCAAAGTAAATTTTGTACCATTTAAGAAATTATAATGTCATCTTGATATTAATTATACAGATTTCTACCAATAGGTTATGGTTATGCAATAAGTCCTAGCTAATCCTCCCCGTTCCAACAAAACCATTACTTTTCCCTAGAAAGACAGACCAATATTAACCACCTTAGTCTCTAAGCCCAGGGAATAGGGGCACTGACTCTTCTTTAACTTCTTCAAGCTGATTATGGGCATTGAGATATTAGAAGAGGAGTGGGGGGAAAAGTAAATTGATAAGCCTCTGACAATGTGTCTTCACTGCATCCAGATGGAATTCCAGGACATCGGAGCTTTGGGCAGCTCTGCTCAGTATGCTTGATGACCAAGGCTGTGTATTCTGCAATACACAATTCTCATAACAAGTTTTAGTATCAAGAAAAAAATTTTTTCCTTAGAGGGCTGCCATTTTTTTAAAGATGTTGGTTCTAACAACTTTTCTTATTTTTACCATTTTAAAATTGATTGTAATATTTACATTTCAAATTTTATCCCCTTATCCCATTCCCCCCACCACCCAGGAATCCCTTATCCCATCCCCCCTTTTTGTGCTTCTATGAGGGTGTGATTTTCCAGTTTCTATGATCCTGTTTCCATTAACATAAACTGCCTCCTAAATTATTAAATCCTTCCCCTTGTGTTATTAAATCTCCTATTTTTAATTTTTTTCTCTTTTTTCTTCTTTTTTCATCTCTTTTTAAAAATTGGGTATTATATTTATCTTTTAGATTTTATCCCCTTACCCTACTTCCTCCCACCACCCAGAAACCTCCTATCCCATCCTCCCTCCACATGCTTCTATGAGGTAGTGACTGCACCTATCCCCACTACCCCCCTTCCCACCCTTACATCCCCTCCACTCTGTTTTTCTTTTTTATGGGACCAAGAAACTCCTCTCCCACCTATGCCCTACAAGGCCATCCTCCCCTACATGTACAGCTGGAGTCATGGGTCCCTCCCTATGTGTTCCTAGGCTGGTGGTTTAGACCCTGGGGGGCTCTGGTTCTTTGGTATTGTTGCTTTCCTCCTGGGGTCACAAACGCTTTCTTCTCCTTCAGTCTTCTCTCTAAGTTCTCCATTGGGAAACCCTTGATCATATCAGTGGTTAATTGTGAACATCGTCCTCTGAATGTGTTAGTCTTTGGCAGACCTCTAAGGAGACAGCTATATCATGTTCTTGACAACATGCACTTCCAGCCATCCACATTGGTGTCTAGCTTAGGTGACTGTGCATGGGATGAATACCCAGGTGGAATGGTCTCCAGATGGCCACTCCTTCAGTATCTGTCCCATGTTTTGTTTCCATATTTGCTCCATTGAGGATTTCTGTTTCTTGTTCTAAGTAGAACTGAGGCATTCCCTCTTTGTCTTCCTTCTTCATGAGCTTCATGTGGTCTGTGGGTTGAATCTTAGCTATTCCAAGCTTTTGGGCTAACATCCGCTTATCAGTGAATAAATAACATGTGTGTTCTTTTGTGATTGGGTTAACTCACTCCGGATGACATTTTCTAGTTCCATCCATTTACCTAAGAATTTCTAGAATTCATTATTTTTAATAGCTGAGTAATACTCCATTGTGTAAATGTACCACATTTTTTGTATCCATTCTTCTTTTGAGGGACATCTTGGTTTTTTTCAGCTTCTGGCTATTATAAATAAGGCTGCTATGAACATAGTAGAGTATATGTCCTTATTATATGTTGGAGCATCTTCTGGGTATATGCCCAGGAGTGGTATAGCTGGGTCCTCAGGTAGTGCTATGTCCAATTTTTTGAGGAACCTCCAGACTGATTTGCAGAGTGGTTGTACCAGCTTGCATTCCCACCAACAATGGAGGAGTGTTCCTCTTTCTCCACATCCTCGTCAACATCTACCATCAATTGAATTGTATATCTTAGCCATTTTGACTGGTATGAGGTGGTATCTCAGGGCTGTTTTGATTTGCCTTTTCCTAATGACTAAGGGGGTTGAGCATTTCTTAAGGTGCTTCTTGGCCATTCAAATTTCCTCAGTTGAGAATCCTTTGTTTAGCTCTGTACCCCATTTTAAATAGGGTTATTTGGTTGTCTGAAGTCTAATTTCTTGAGCTCTTTGTATATATTGGATATTAGCCCTCTATCAGATCTTATATTGGTAATGACCTTGTCCCAATCTGTTGGTTGCTGTTTTGTCTTATTGACAGTGTCTTTTGCCTTACAGAAGCTTTGCAATTTTATGAGGTCCCATTTGTCAATTCTTGATCTTACAGCATAAGCCATTGGTGTTCTGTTTAGGAACCTTTCCCCTGTGCCTAAGCTTTCAAGGGTCTTCCCCACCTTCTCTTCTACTAGTTTCAGTATATGTGGTTTTATGTGAAGGTCCTTTATCCACTTGGACTTGAACTTTGTACAAGGGGAGAGGAATGGATTGATTTGCGTTCTTCTACATGCTGATCTCCAGTTGAACCAGTACCATGTGTTGAAAATGCTGGTTTTTTTTCACTGGATGGTTTTAGCATCTTTTTCAAAGATCAAGTGACCATAGGTATGTAGGTTCATTTCTGGATCTTCAATTCTATTCCACTCATCTTGCTGTCTGTCTCTGTTCCAATACCATGCAGTTTTTATCACTCCTGCTCTGTAGAACAGTTTAATGTCAGGGATAGTGATTCCCCAAGAAGTTCTATTATTGTTGAGAATGGTTCTCACTATCCTGGGTTTTTTGTTGTTCAAATTAATTTGAAGATTGATCTTTCTATCTCTATGAAGACTTGATTTGGATTTTTGATGGGCATTGCATTGAGTCTGTAGATTGCTTTTGGCAAGATGGCCATTGTCACTAAGTTAATCCTGCCAATCCAAGAGCATGGGAGATCTATCCATCTTCTGAGATCTTCTTCAATTTCTTTCTTCAGAGACTTGAAGTTCTTGTCATACAGATCTTTCACTTGCTTTGTTAGATTCACTCCAAGATATTTTATATTATTTGTGGCTATTATGAAGGGTGTCATTTCCCTAATTTCTTTCTCAGCCTGTTTATCTTTTGAGTAGAGAAAGGCTACTGATTTGTTTGATTTGATTTTATATCCAGCCACTTTGCTGAAGTTGTTTATCAGGTTTAGGAGTTCTCTGGTGGAAGTTTTAGGATCACTTAAGTATACTATCATATCATCTGCAAATACTGAAATTTTGACTTCTTCCTTTCCTATTTGTATCTCTTTGACTTCCTTTTGTTGTCTAATTGCTCTAGCTAGGACTTCCAGTACTATATTGAATAGATAGGGTGAGAGTGGGCAGCCTTGTCTAGTTCCTGATTTAGTGGGATTGCTTCAAGTTTCTCTCCATTTAGTTTGTTGTTGGCTATTGGGTTGATATATATTGCTTTTACTATGTTTAGGTATGGGCCTTGAATTCCTGATCTTTCCAATACTTTTAACATGAAGGGATATTGAATTTTGTCAAATGCTTTCTCAGCATCTAGTGAGATGATCATGTTGGTTTTTTTTTTTTTTTTTTTTTTTTTGAGTTTATTTATGTAGTGGATTACATTGATGGATTCCCGAATGCTGAACCATCCCTGCATTCCTGGGATAAAGCCTACTTGATCATGATGGATGATTGCTTTGATGTGTTCTTGGATTCGGTTTGTGATAATTTTATTGAGTATTTTTGCATCAATATTCATAAGCAAGGTTGGTCTGTAGTTCTCTTTTTTGTTGGGTCTTTGTGAGACTTAGGTATGAGAGTAACTGTAGCTTCATAGAATGAATTGCGTATTGTTCTTTCTGTTTCTATTCTGTGAAATAGTTTGAAGAGAATTGTTATTAGGTCTTCCTGGAAGGTCTGATAAAATTTTGCACTAAAACCATCTGGCCCCAGACTTTTTCTGGTGGGGAGATTTTTAATGACTGCTTCTATTTCTTTAGGAGTTATGTGACTGTTTAGATGGTTTATCAGCTCCTCTTTAACTTTGGTACCTGGTATCTATCTAGAAAATTGTCCATTTCATCCAGATTTTCCAATTTTGTTGAGTATAGGCCTTTGTAGTAGGATCTGACATTTTTAAAATTTCCTCTCTTTCTGTTGTTATGTCTCCCTTTTCAGTTCATGGTGGTCTGATAGTGTACAAGGGATTATTTCAATCTTTTTGTATCTGTTGAGGCCTGTTTTGTGACCAATTATATGGTCTATTTTAGAGAAGGTACCATGAGGAGCTGAGAAAAAGTTATATTATTTTGTTTATGATGAAATGTTCTATAGATGTCAGTTAAGTTCAATTGGTTCATAACTTCTGTTAGTTTCATTATGTCTCAGTTTAGTTTCTGATTTCATAATCTGTCCATAGCTGAGAGTGGGATGTTGAAATCTCCCACCATTATTGTGTGGCGTGCAATGTATCCTTTAAGTTAAGTAAAGTTTCTTTTATGTATGTGGGTGCCCTTGCATTTGGGGCATAGATGTTCAGAATTGTGATTTCCCTTGGTACATTTTTCCTTAGATGAATATGAAGTATCGTTCTTTATCTTTTTTTGATTATGTTTGGCTGAAAAACAATTTTATTTGATATTAGAATGGCTACTCCAGCTTGTTTCTTGGGGGCATTTGCTTGGAAGATTGCCTTTTTCCCTTACTGCTTTTAGTATCTTCTCTTTGTTTTGTATATTTGATGCTTTGATTATTATGTGATGAGAGGTATTTACTTTTTGGTCTAGTCTATTTGGGGTTCTGTAGGCTTCTTGTATATTTAAGGACATGTCTTTCTTTAGGTTAGAGAAGTTTTCCTCTATAATTTTGTTGAAGATATTTACTGGCCCTTTAAGTTGGGAGTCTTCACCCTCATCTATATCTATTATCCTTAGGTTTGGTCTTCTCATTGTGTCCTGCATTTCCTGGATGTTTTAGTTTATGCATATATTTACCATAATCACTGAGCCCTCCAAGTTTCTATATTTACACATCATTATTGTCTTTTCATCTGAACTTGAACAGCCTCCTTAATTTTTTTGTAAGATACATTTAGTAAGTTGGCAGATGTTTGTTGCCATTGTTTTAGAAATTTCATTATATCTTTCTGTTCTGTAAATTATCCAATGGGAAATTGCTGCCATCTCAAGAAGGTTTTTTTGTTAATGATCGTTAATTTTTCTCCTTTTTTAAAAAAAGAATACAACTCTTTGGATTTCATGTTGCAACATGTCTCAGGTTATTTGGGGATTGGTCTTCTAAAGTAATCTTTGAGCTTTGCCAAACTGTATGTCTAAACTGTGTCTAATATTGGGAACATTGAGCCATTATCTCTTTAAACAGGTTTTGTTCTCTTTCTATCTTCTCCTCTAGTGCCTACTACACACAAATTTTAATTGGTGATGTTAAGTCTTATGGGCATTCTTCCTTCTTTTATCATTTTATTTCCCTTTTGTTTCTTTAACTCACTAATTTCACATGACCCATAGTCAAATTCAATTATCCTTCTTTCTGCATGATTAAATATGCTGTTGAAGCTCTCTGCTGAATATTTTCAATTTTGTCATTGCCTTCTAAAACTCCAGAATTTGCTTATTTATTTTTGATAGTTTCTGTTTACATATTAAATATTTATTTCATACATTGTGGTTTTAATCTCATTGTGCTATTTATCTGTGTTTTATTTGATCTTATTAAGTCTCTTTGAAATGATTACTTTGAATTCCTTATCAGGTTTTTTCCTTGTTTCTTTTTATTTTTTGAAAGACAAGCCAGGTTTTTTAGGAGGTGACAAATATCTGTAGCAGGGAAGAATCTCCAAACTATTTTGCTTCAATTTATTTAAGTATATATTTCTATTAAAACATAATCACATCTTTCTCCTGTTCCCTTTCCCCCTGCCAAATTCCTACATTTTCTCTCCTGCTTCCCTTTCAAAATGTTGTCTTCCTTTTCTCTTTGATTATTACTGTTATAGATGATAGATAGATAGATAGATAGATAGATAGATAGATAGATAGATAGACAGGTTCATAGCCAGGTGCAAAAAATATATAAATAAAACCTGGTGAGTCTGTTTTTATTTTGTGTATGTAATTTCAGAGTTACTGTTTTGGATAACTAATTACTGGGTTTAATCCCTCAGGGAGGCTAATTCTTCATCTTGTAGCAGCAGTCATTAGTTGCTTATAGTTTTTTGTCTATGGGTGAGATGACATGAGACTTTTTTTCCTATTACTATGTTACCACATGTCTATTGATATTGTCACTGTTCAGATCTTATCTAAGCAGCTATTTTTAGAAGGTGCAGCCTTATAGAAGACTCCCTGATCTCCTGGCTTTTACAGTCACTCTACCTCAGTCTTCTGATGTCTTGATCTCTATTTCTTTAGAGTCAGAATTTCATAAGCTTGATAGTGTCATGTTTACCTGGTTCTTCCTGATGGGTGTAGACTCCTCTTGGTGTCTTTGTATTTTCTGTACTGAGACATTTTTCAATTCTTTAAAGCTTCATATTGATGTCATCTGACTCCCGCCCCCACCTCAGAATAGCTTTAGTCATTTTGTTCCATGCCTGCCAGCTATTTCATAGTGCTTCTGTAATATGCCTGCCAGTTACTGACACACACAAAAAAATTTACTTGACTTAGAACAAGTTCATGCTGATTACATATCTTGCTGTGTTCTGTTCTGTTCTGTACATCTGTGATTTGTTAATCTTAAGGATTTGTTAATCTTAAGGATTTTCACAAAGCTTTACATAGGTTCCATTAAGTTAAAGGTCATTATGAACTGTTATGGCTCAAGTCAGAACTGACCATTGGTCAGATCTTTAAGCTCATTGGGGTTGTTGTTGTTGTTGTTGTTGTTAGTTGTTTTGTTTTGTTTTGTGGCTAACACTGACGAGTGCTATTAATAAACCAAAAGGCTATGATTATAATATTTATTCTCTGTTATCTAAATGTTCTGAAAGTTTCCTATTCAACACCCATTCACCACCCTCTTACCTCACACAGGACAAGTCAGCTTACAAGTTAGCTAATAATACTTTGCCTGGTAAGCCAAAATGTAGTACAGGTCCCCTCCTTGAGTTTCAAACTTTTTAACCTGTTTTTCCTGTAAAAAGCCTGTCCTTGGAACAGACTGGTACCACAGTTAGGTTATTCGTTTTTGTGATCTAGGTCTGATCAGTACCAAGGTGTGCATTCAATAAAGCATCCCTACCTGAGTAAAATCAATGTTCATGTGGTTTGTGGAAATAACGTCTAGACCCTAATACATATAGTGAAGACCCCCATACTCAGGAGACCCTTCCTCAAGTCTCAGGAAATGACGACCACCCAAAAATCACAAGAAAACCATACCTGGATGCAATCAGCAGAGGTTTATTAGGGAAGAGAGCTGGCAGCCAGCGGTCTGACTACAACTCACCCAGGAGTAGAGGTCGACCCCTCCCACCAGTCTGAGGAGGGTTTCAAAGGGAAAAACCACAAACCAGGGGAGTGGGCAGGGGGTGAGGGGTTGCCAAGGATACATAACATAAGAATAGCGAAACATTCCAGAGAAACCCACCCTGAAAGATTAATAGCCATGGAAATTACTCAGTACAATCATTTTTCTCAAAAATATGGTTCAACCATGTCATTGTGACCCACCCTGTCATTTACCAACTATTTCAGATTAACTATCTTCACCTCTTCCTGCTATAGCCCCACCTAGTTGGCTTACATCTTTATCTGTGGTCAGGAATGTGTCTTCCTGCCTTGGGCCTCTCCCACCCATAGGTGGGCCTACTGCCTGAGGCTTGAGGAATATAATCCATAAAGTCCTTCACCCGGAATGTGTCCTGGGGTAGTGAAAAGCTTACATTCAGTTCTGCTTTTCTGGAACTTGCATTTTTCTGCCCTGGTCTAAGGGCAAAGAGGAAGTCTACATATATTTTATAAAATGGTCTTCATAATTTTTCGCTCTACATTCCCCCATTTTCTCTAATGAGAGTTTTTAAACATAAAAACTCAATTATTAATAAGTCCATTCTCACCCCACTTTTTTCCGATTTAGATCGTTTGAAAAGTTTAAACTCCAGTGTCATCATAATTATCATTTTCTTGACCTAAAGCTCTATATTGATTGTGCAACACAACAAAACTGAACAGCACTTATCCTTTCTCTAACAAACGTTACTAATCTATTTAAATGTAAGGGCCTATGGTAAAAGCAAGAGTCCAGCAAGGGAGGATAACAGGGTTCTCAACCAAGGGGACTTATTGAACCAACTCTCAAATCAACTTTGCTGCATCTCTCTATCTTTCTGTCTCTGGTATCTCAAACTCACGTTCAAGAGTACCTGCGGGAACTAGCTGGACAAGTACACAATAATCTTTGACTTCATCTAAGACAGAAGTAGATATATAAAGGGTGAATCTTGAACTGCAAGCTCACCATTTATCAATCTTGGGCACTAAGTATCTGTTAACAGGGGTCCTCGGGCTCTATTTTATTAGCTAGGGGTCTCAAAAAATTTCTATTTCTTTAAACACACTTTTAAAGTTTTCCTCTGGCTTTTACATATTTTGTGGCACATAGTTGTCTACATACACATAAAATCACATATATAATAAAGAGAAATTGCAAAAAGGAACAAATCTATATAACTCTAGATTCACATTTCAATTTCAATCTTGGAATCACAAGCTGTCATTTAACCTTGGGTGTACATACCCTAAGCCTCACCCTCTAAGGCACCATTATCCCTGTGTCTCTAGGAGTCAAGGCGTGCTCTTTGGCCTTGTAGAATAGCAGGCGACCTTGAGCTAAACAGCAGGGGGTTGTTCAGGCATCTGGATGTTCTCAGGTTGGCATCAGGCACAGGTGGTGTTGATGAACTTCAAGGAGGTCGGATGGTCACCAGCGTCAGGAACAGTCTCTTAGTAGCCTGAAAAATCATTTCTCACACAAAAGGGACATTCTGGATGTGGAACAAGGACAAGGGACACTCTAGACAGCACCAGTTCCTGGGGGCATTTAGTTTTAGGGCTCTGTATATTCTCTCTACCTGTCCTGAGCTTTGGAGACAGTAAAAACAGTGAAGCTTCTAATATCTCTGACAATTCCTGACTTACCTTAAAACTGCTATCTCATCTAATTACCTAGGACACTTGAAAACTCGGGAAGGTCCCTATTCTAGGCTGTTTTCTCCTGGGTATTTTCTTACTCTAAGTCTTATTATTTCTCTGGCTCAAAACCTGAGGTCCCTTAAAAGCTTTAAATCTCTTGGCTGCTTGATTGCACTCATATCTTAAGAGTCCATCTGTGCATTTAGTTTGGTAAGTCTTTTGCTTTCTGGGGAGTATAGTTCTCCCCACTTGTGTGCACCATTGTCTCTTTTCTTCTAGATAGTAGCTGGCAGGATGGCTAGCAATCTGAGTTCTTTCTCTTACTCTGCTTTAAGTGAGGCCATCTCTTAGGCCCAAAGATGGGAAGGGCTCCTGTATCAAGCCACTTGATCTGTCCGGTTATTGCCTCAGGCCAGAGTCTCCTCCCTTTTGGTGTCCTGGGCAACAAATATTTACAGCATCTGGTTTCATTGGGGTTTCCTTTCTTGGCATATAGCCCTGCGGACATGGGCTGTGGCAAAAGCATACCTGCTTGTCGGCCCCAGGTTCCAAGGTTGTTCTCTGCACCAACAATCTCAGGGGTGGGGAGTCAGTACAGATGACATTAGTATCCACCACAGTAGTGCTGGCTTGTCTCTGACCAGCATGGAGAAAACTGTTCCTGTCTGTAAAGCAGGCTACCTTGGCTCCCGGCTGGAGTCAGTAGGAGAAGCCTTTCCTCTACCCGTAAGTTCTTGTCACTTAGTTGCAGCCCATCAGGTAGGAAGTGTTGTATCTGAACCCCCAATCCTGGGGAGTAAGTCTCAACCTGACAGAGGGTAGGAACAGTCTAGGATGACCATAAATAAATGGGATATCCAACCCATCTCTTAGTCCACCATTTTTCGGGTAGTCCATGAATACATTTTGCCCATTGGCCTGGAAGAGAACCCTGTGTCTATCAAGAGTTGGGTGGCTCCAAGCTGCCCCGTCTATCTCAATAGCTGTCTTCACACAGAGCTAATATCTTCGCCACTTGGGGTGTTTTTCAAGGCCTGGGATTTCCTGGCCATGGCTTCTATTTGTTAGGGCCCTCTTGGACCCTGAAGCTGGCTACTTTACTTGCAATGTGCACACTTGTCTTTTTCAAAGCCCTTTGATTGGAGTCTCTCTTCTCTGCTTTCTGTAAATTTTTCATGTCACCTTTCTCTTTCTTCACCTCTCGCTAGTCTCAGCAACTTACACTAGACCTTTTATCTTCTTCATTCTTTTCCTCTAGACTTACACTAAATATTCTCTACTCCTCTTTTCCACTTCTTTCTTCTAGACTTTCTTAGCAACTTACACTAAATCTTTCTCCACTCTTTTCCTCTAGACATTCTCAGTAACTTACACTAACTCTTTTATCTTCTCCACTTCTTTCCTCTAGACTTACACTAAACCTTTTACACTCTTCTTCTCCAGACTTACATTAAACCTTTTAATGACTTATCTTGTTGTCTCTCTAGCCTCTGAAGCCTTCTCTATAATAACAGAATGTTTAGAAAGGCTGTGGGCAACTCATCTGATCCCTGCTTGACCTCATGTGCCTTGGTGAAATTAGTAGGGCCTCATGTTCTTACACAAGATCTATCAACGGGCTCTGGCGTGGGCCTTTGGGTGTCCCTTACCTTCTGTAACCCGCTGTTGACCACGGCCTGATCAATTGATGGGGTCCCATGTCTTCGGGAGCATTTTTTTGGTGTCCTCTCTTGTTCTTCACTCCTGAAGACCAGAACCTACAAGGGTCTTACAGAAGAAAGGCTTTTCTTGGGGGAAAGGGTATTCCCCCACTAGATTTATCTATGTGACTATATTGGACACTAGATCTAGGTGCCTGAGGGATCCTGGCCTATCTATTGCTTTGATTACTAACTTACTTTTTACTATAAATTTGTATCTGTTGGAGGCCTATTCTTTTGGCTCTCTGTTGCTGGGGCTGTTTGTCTAGCTGCCCTGGCTCCACTGCCAAATTTTTAAGCACCTGGGCCCTATCTATCTTCATAGGCGGCAGGTGGGATGCTGCTGATTTGTTACAGCGGTGACCTCAAGGTACCCAGTACAGCCACGCACACCAAACTAGGTAGCTGTCACACGCTGTCACTGTGCTGGGGTACCACGAGTTGTCGCCTGCCAAGTGCCGGCTGGGCGAGGGTGCCCTCCATGTGGTGTTACCTGGAGGATACCTTACATGTGGTAGGCGGGCTGTCTGAACACAAACCGCAAACACGAACCGCAGTGGCTGCCCCTTACTAAAGGACCTGCCCGCCTCTCTGTAGCAGTATTCTTGCAGCGGCGGCTTCATTTCTTTCTCTGCTGGCAATCATGTTACCTATTTTTAACTCAAGATGTTTAACACAGTAAATTAACATCTAACACACAGATGATTTGCCAAGAAAAGACACACACACACACACACAAAACAACACAAATAGCTCACCCCTTTCACGGGTAGCACATAAACCAGGTGATATAGACAGTTCTCGCCCCTGCTAAGGGCACAGGGACCAAGTTACACAATAAGGAAGGGCATCAGAAATTCACGTGCTTCTCCCTTCCAAGTAAGACTCCAATAACCAGACAATGTGGTCAGTCTTCACAGATTCAGATTTAACACATTCAGACAACTTGGCCAGCCTATGCTGGACCAAGTCTAACAGATTTCTAACAGAACAGCAATGAACAACCCAAAAATAGACACACTGCCATGAGAGCACAACACGTGAGAGCACAACAACCATGGTGGCCATTTCTGACCTTTTCTCTCTAGTCTAATTGTTAACACACAAAAAGACTAACAAAAAACCCGTCTCAATCGCCAATGTCAGCTGAGAGGGATTCCACATCCTCTCCGGCACCTAGATGAACCCCCAGACGTCTCTGGGGGTGCAGCAGCTAGTGACCTCACAACACGTCTGTTAATCACTCATTTATCTCCTCTCAATACAGAAATGGTTTACTGCCCCTCATGAGACAGAAACAGAAGCCAGTCCAAACCGAAAGTGCACTTTTCAGAAACCAAATAATTCAGACAGATGGGCACCAACAACTTAGAAAACAAACAACTTAGACAAACCTAGACAAAAGGGCACACGAGAAATCAGATGACTTAGATAACCCAGCACATGAAAAACCAGAAGCCAGGCAATTTAGACAAAAGGTCACACAACAACCAGGCAGAAAACCACGGTATTCCATCTCCTCCCACTGGGGTTCTTGGATTAGGGTGGTCATAAATCCATATTTGGGAGACCCTTCCTCAAGTCTCAGAAAATAACAACCACCCAAAAATCACAAGAAACCATACCTGGATGCAATCAGCAGAGGTTTATTAGGGAAGAGAGCTGGCAGCCAGAGGTCTCACTACATACTCGCCCAGGAGTAGAGGTTGAGCCCTCCCACCAGTCTGAGGAGGGTTTTAAAGGGAAAAACCACAAACCAGGGGAGTGGGCAGGGGGTGAGGGGTTGCCAAGGATACATAACATAAGAATAGCGAAACATTCCAGAGAAATCCACCCTGAAAGATTAGTAGCCATGGAAATTACTCAGTACAATCATTTTTCTCAAAAATGTGGTTCGACCATGTCATTGTGACCCACCCTGTCATTTACCAACTATTTCAGATTAACTATCTTCACCTCTTCCTGCTATAGCCCCACCTAGTTGGCTTACATCTTTATCTGTGGTCAGGAATGTGTCTTCCTGCCTTGGGCCTCTCCCACCCATAGGTGGGCCTACTGCCTGAGGCTTGAGGAATACAATCCATAAAGTCCTTCACCCGGAATGTGTCCTGGGGTAGTGAAAAGCTTACATTCAGTTCTGCTTTTCTGGAACTTGCATTTTTCTGCCCAGGTCTAAGGGCAAAGAAAAAGTCTACATATATTTTATAAAATGGTCTTTATAATTTTTCACTCTACAATAGTACAATTCTTTGCTTGTTCTTTTGCTAAGCTAAGCAGATTATATCTGACACCACAGTTAAGCAAGTCTTAGATCATGAATCTACTGCTGTAAAGGGTTGGTAGGTATATATCTGGGTATTTGAGAAAGTGAAAATCTTGCCTTGTTTCTAAGTATTTTATATTAATTTCATCTGAATCAGGTGGACTGGGATTGAGATCACTTTCTACTTTGGCATACAAAATCAGGCCTGCATACTGTAAGAGACAAAACTAGATGCACAAATGCCAGAATTCACTGGGTTGAATGGGATTCAACTTAAATTGCAGAAATTCTTCATAATGTGAAGTCAGACTAAAACTGGTGGTCATGCCTTCGTGGTCACAAAACATTTCTTTTTGCAGTGTCTGAAAAGACAGAGCTACTCCAAAGTCATAGCTGATAAGACTGGAGGCAAGTTTGTAAGTGCTTCAAGGTATAGCCTGCATTAATGTTGACACATGTTTTACCCAAGTTACAGGCAGGTATGTTTCCTTCCCACTATCTTATTAGATAATTGTTGTGGCAACAAAAAGACACAATGAAGCTTTATCAATGCCCATAGGAGGACAATGTTTCTGGATTTGTGAACAAGATCATGTTTAGCAAGTTGACCATCTGTGCCAGACCACCTTGTGTTCAATATCCTTTTATGGTCTTGGGTACCACTGAAGCTTTCAAAGCACCCAAACTTCTACAAGGTCACTCATTTTCTATGATTTCCATAGCAGTCACATTGTTGTGCAAAATTAAAAGTATAGAGACTTGCCCTTTCTTAAATCTGTTGACATTGTCAAAGACTGGCTTCTATCTGTAGAAGGGTTCTGAGAGAAGGGGAGTATCTGGAAGCTGTGAAAAGAAATTAATCAAAGACAAATTGTGGGTCCAAGCTGGCAGCCTAGGTTGTGTTGAGATGGCTTTCCACCCTGCACTCACTCTCTCTGTCTCTCTCTGTCTCTCTCTGTCTCTCTCTCTGTCTCTGTCTCTCTCTTTTTCTCTCTTTGTGTGTGTGTGTTGCTTTATTTCTGTGTGTGTTCTCCTCTGTTCTAGACATCTTTTTCTTGCTATCTTAAAAACTCTCTGCTTGAGACATCTGTCTCTACTAGTGAAAGTTAAATGCTATCTGGATAGCTCATGCTTTTCTGAACAAAGCCAGAAAAGCTGCTATAAAAAATTATTAGATTTTAGGACCAATTCAGAAATCCTGTTTAAAAAATCTTAAAGAGATGTTTTTGTTCTCCAGAGATCTATAGACAGCTTAGATCTCTCTAGAGAAAATTCTAAAGAACTGCTACCTCATTCTTCTATCTTATCTCATACAGACCAAAGCCCATTTTTATTTATATATCAATTCAGTTATTTATTCCAGGTTTCCTTTAGATTACCCTATGAATCAGTATCCTGTGACCCCAGCCCTTTGATTCTTAGGAAACAGAAAGCATAACTTTCTTTTAACACTGCAAAAGAATTCAGAGATTTGTCTGTCTCAGTTAAACACAGAGGATAAACTAGCTGGGTGGGAGGCTGTCCTGAGATTACCATTTCTACTATACCTGGGCCTAACCTTGCTCTGTTCCAGACTGACCTTAAATTTAGAAATCTGCTTGTCTTTGTCTTTTGACAAGCTGGCTCTTTAATGCAGCTGCCTTTGTTCCATTAGGTTCATGAAGAACTTCATAATTCATGTTGCTTCTTTATATTTTTGCACAGTTGAGAAATTATATATTTTTGAACTTGTGTATTTAGAGCTTTTTTCTATAGCCTTAAGGGCTGTCTTGAAGGTCTCAGCATTTACCATTTTGCTGAGATATTAGCCACACCTTTGCCTCATGGACTCATGCTGTCTCAGATTATCATGGAGTCATTATTAACAGAGAGGAAATTCCTCAGAGGAATGTGAAAATATGTACATTATTATACAAACAAGACTTATGCAGCCATTGACACTCCTAGAAGCTCTCACTGGGACCTTGTTCTAGTGGCTGGAATCATGTCATTCTGTCCCCATCTGGGGTATGTTGGACATTGCATGGCATCACTTCTAATTTTGCTAGACAGATTTGAAAAGCAGTAACCACCATCAAAGAAGATCTGTATTGAAAACTTTGAAGTGGACATTTTTTTTTTGCTCTGACTGCTTCATCTTCTAATAACTTCCTCATCTGTGAAAACTGATTGCTTTCTAAACTTGTCTAGTTTGTAACTTTACCCTTTGCTTATTCCTAGATAATCTTGGTATATAATAATGCTCTGACGACATCAGCTCAGGGGCTTTGGAAAATTCCACCAGGCCCTCTCCCTTCATTGGAGCACATAGGCACTCAGGAGAGGTCCTAGTAGCAGGTAAGTACCTCTCTGTCAGGCCTGACATGAGGTCTAATCTCCATTCAACCTTCACCCTTCAGTCAAGTACATAGGTGGAAGGCAATAAATAGGCCCCAGGCCCTAGAGAGAATTACATAATGATGAGATACCTGAAGACTAGAGGGTGGAGCCAAATATGCCTTCCTCCCCAGACCCTCCCCCCTCTTAACCTCCCTATTTAACTCAGGTCTGCCCTGGGTTTTATGGGGTGTGTATCCAGATCCATCCACCATCCATCATGCCAATAAACCAGTTTTGGAAACCCAAGGACTTCCTCCTGTGTTGGGGCCACGCCTTGAGGAACCTTGAAGAGGCCTTTAGTGAATAGCCAGACCTAACTTCCAGCTAGAGGAACCCAGAGCTTTCCCAGCCAACTACCCACAACCTGGCATGAGGAACCCTGCGGTTTCCCAGCCATTTTTTCCCACACCCCTCCCCTTCAGAAGGGAGAGACTGATTACATTCCTCAGGGAGACAACAGTGGGTACTGATCATTGGCCACCTGCAAATAAAGGAAGCCCAGAGCACATAGACACATTCCTCAGGGCAGACTGACCGCTTCCCCCCCCCCAACACACACACACACAGATAAGGAAAGCCCTTGCCATCTCATTCCTTAAGGACCAATCAGTTTAAAAGTCACACTGTTCTGTGAATCACATTGTGCCTAGTGGCTGTTGCTCTATCCTACTCCTGAAAACAGTATAAAAATTGCCAGGGTTTGTAACCTCTCATTTGGATGCAGGAGGACCCCAGCAAGCTGGAACAATAAACTTCTTTTGTTTTGCATGAATCCCCAGCTCTTGGGGCAATATGGTTCACTCGGGAGGGGGGGTATCTGAGCTTAAGCTCATCGTCAGCCCCAAAATGCTCAATCAGAAAAAAAAATCCCCTTGGATAGAGAAGCTGGCTACGACTTTGGAATTTGGGCTTCACTAAATGAAGCACACATGCTAAGTCGATTCTTTCTAGAGCTGCACATTCCTTCTTTGTTTTGATGTAAGCTCTCATGTAACCTTCTAACTTATTGGATTATCAATGTGGAAACACTCTAGGACTAGAGAGATATAGCAGTGGCTACAATTCTTGCAGAATATATCTGCTTTTGACGTACTAGCACTATGAATATTGGTGAATCGAGCCAGACTTACTTTCCATTACTGCAGAATATTATTTGTTTGAGACCATTGTTGTTAAGAAGAATTACAGTGAAATGAGGAGATGGATATCTTTTCATCTTATAAAATAGCAAGATGCAAATTATGATATTTAATTCAAAGCAATGTATCTAAACCATAAATTATCAATACACTGCAAACATTTTTAAAAAACAAGTTCTTTGTATCAGTTCTCAGCAGGAGTTTAATATACACAAATAAGAGAAATTGATGATTTGGGGAAAGACAATATTAATTTCAAATATATAATTAGAATTTCTGTGATAAGGAAAAAGTCTATCCACTTCATAATATTAAGAGTTTTCAATATATTTTATATGTTTTAAACCATAGCTTAGAAGTTTATCCTGACCACACTAGTTAATATAGTCTCATCCAAATAGGTTTATCCAGAGAAAATCTAGCAAAGAACAGTGTCCTTAAAGTGGGTTTTTAATCATGACTGTTGTAGAGCCAAGAAAAGATCCCCAGCATGTAACTTCTAGGCCTGTGAAACTGAATCTAATTTATAACAGCTTCCTGAGAACTTGAAATGTACTCTCAGTAAAAAATTCAAAAGTGTCTTAATACCATAGGAGTTACTTGTTCAACTGTATTTTAGCATGATTCAACATGTAAGTTGTTCTCTGAAGATCTGTGGAGCTGGTAAGGCAAGAGCAGATGTAGATTGCAAGAATTGTAGCCACTGTTATACTTCTAGTACTAAATTGTTTCCACAATGAAAAACATTCTGTCTTCCAACAGCTACCATCCTACTTCAAAAGTTAACACAGAAAAACCCAATGAAATTCTTTCCTTTGTGAATTGGATTTCTGTCATTTGGAATCAAATTGCTGATACATACATGGTTAGATATTTGCTATATTATGAACTGTTAGACAATGGGCACATAGATAGCAATGTTTTATTATGTTTTATCATATTTATGTATGTGTACATACATTCATTTCTAATACACTGAAAGAAAATATGACATAGGAAAAGTCTAAGTTCTAATTTTAGTCATCTTATGAAATAGTTTGATGATGTTAGCATAGTTATTCATAGATTGACACCTCACACTTTATTCTTAAGTGAAAATATATTGCAGTAGTGTTTCATCATAATAAAAAACTCTGAAATCACATTGGTTCAAATAGAACCATTTACTGCCCAGCAATATTGGAGGGAGCTCTAATGACTTTGTTCTAGTAACTTCTCATTCTGCAATCAAGGCTGAAGGAACCTGTGCAGAAAACTCATAACAGAGCTAATAGAGACTTGGTGAGATTTTTAGCCTCCCCTGAGAATCACTTTTATTTAGAACTAGAAAAATTTCAGTTTACCCCATATTTTCCTGGACCATTTTCCTAAAAAAAAGTGATATAGTGAGTACATGATCAATGATGTCAGAAAAATATACTATACCTATATTGCTTTTATTATGTTTAGGTTTGAGCCTTGAATTCATGATCTCTCCAAAACTTTTAACATTAAAGGTTGTTATATTTTGTCAAATGCTTTTTCTGCATCTAAGAAGATCATGTGATTTTTTTCCTTTGAGTTTGTTTATACACCATCCCTGACATCAAGTTTACTACAAAGCAATAGTGATAAAAACTGTATGGTATTGGTTCATAGACAGACATGTTGATCAGTGGAATAGAATTGAATACCCAGAAATAAAACCACACACTTATGGACACTTGATCTTTGAAAAAGACACCAAAAATATACAATGGAAAAAAGAAAGCATCTTCATCTTCAATAAATGGTGATGGTCTATCTGTCTATATGTAGAAAAATGACAATAGACCAATATTTGTCACCTTGCACAAAGCTCAAGTCCAAGTGGATCAAGGACCTCAACATAAAACCAGATACACTGAATCTAATACAAGAAAGAATGGGAAAGAGCCTTGAACTCATTGCCTCAGGGAAACATTTCCTAAACAGAACTCCAATGACTCATGTTCTATGATCAAGAATTGATAAATGGGAACTCAGGAAACTAGAAAGATTCTATAAGGCAAAGGACATAATAAGACAAATCTGCAACTTACAGATTGGGAAAAAAAATCTTCATTAACCCCACATCCAATAGAGGACTAATACCCAAAATATATAAAGAATTAAAAAAGCTAACCACCAAAAACCCAAAGAACCCAATAAAAAATGATGCATAGAACTAAATGAGAATTCACACAGAGGAATCTTGAATGGCTGAGAAGCACCTAAATAAAAGTTCAAAGTCCTTAATAATCAGAGAAATGCAAATCAAAATGATGATGAGATTCCACATCAATCAGAATGGCTAAGATCAAAACCTTATGTCACAACACATGTTGACAAGAATGTGGAGAAAGAGGAACACTCTTTCATTGCTGGTAGGATTGCAAACTGGTACAACCACCCTAGAAATCAATCTGGAGGTTCCTCAGAAAATTGGAAATAGATCTACTTGAAGACCCAGTAATACTACTCTTGGTATATACCCAAAAGATGCCCCGCCATGTCACAGGGTTATGTGTTCCACTATGTACATAGTACCCTTAATTGTGATAGCCAGAAGTTGGAAAAAACCTAAATGCCCCACAACAGAAGAATGGATACAGAAAATGTGATTTATTTACACAATGGAATACTGCTCAGCTATTAAGAATGAAGGCATCTTGGGTTTTGCAGGCAAATGGATAGAACTGGAATATATCATGCTGAGTGAGGTAACTCAGACCCAAAAGGACTTGCATGGTATGTACTCACTAATATGTGGATATTAGCCAAAAAGTGTACAGAATACCCAAGATACAGTCCATAGAACTCATAAAGGTCAACAAGGTGAAGGGCCCAAGTGAGGACACCTCAGTCCCACTGGGGAGGAAGAAGAAAGAAATCACAAATGGGGATGGTGGGAGGGTCCTGGGAGAAAGAATGGACGATGTTGACTGGGGGACAGGGGAATCTGATCTGGTATTGGATGAGGAACAAAGACTGAAACCTTGAAGGCCAGCAGAAAGAATGGAAACAGGCAACCTAGGGAGGTAAGAGGTTCGGCAGACCCTTCAAACTGTACCAGAGGCCTGGGAGGTGAGAGAATCTCAGAACTAAAATGGAGGGACCTTAGATGAAATGCCCTACAGTAGGGAGAGAGAACTTATAGAGCCTGAGCAGAAGAAGGTCCAGCAACAGGCCCAAAGTGGGTTACAGCTCAAGGGGTGTTCCCAAGGCCTTACACTATTACTGAGGCTATGGAGTGTTCTCACAAAAGGGACCCACCATGACTGCCTGCAGAAGGCTCAACAAGCAACTGAAAGAGTCAGATGTAGACATTTGCACCCAATAAATGGACAGAAGCTGCTGACGTCTGTGGTTGAATTAGGGAAAGGCAGAAAGAAGCTGAGGAGAAGGGTGACCAGTAAGAGGGCCAGCAATCTCAATTAAGCTGGACCCCTGAGATCTCTCAAACACAGTACCACCAAAAAGGCAGTATATACCAGCTGATATGAGGCCCCCAACACATATACAGCAGAGCACCTGTGGGGGGGGCATCTCTGTTCAATCAGAGATGATGCACCTAACTCTCAATAAACTGGAGGCCCCAGGAATTTTAGAGGTCAGGTGGGATGGTGTAGGCATTGATCAGCTTAGTGGAGACATGAGGGTGGGTTGGAGGTATGGGATGTAAAAGTGTTGGAAGTTGAATGGGGGTGAATAAAATTTGGAATGTAAAATAAATAAATATATAATTAAAAAATTAAGACATTTTACTGTTTAGTCACTATACTCTGAATTACTATTAAGCAATAGTTTGTTTTGTGTACTGTTTTCTTTTCGTGCGTGTGTGTGTGTGTGTGTGTGTGTGTGTTGGGGTGGGGTTGTTACAGTGGCCCCATTTCATGGTATAATTTTCTCCTTTTGTAAACTGAAAGGTTATTTCATGGCTCAGATTTAAATTCCAAATAACATCCACTCTCTAGTTCCAAGTATGTCATTACTAAATATTTCAGTAAACTTCTCTGAAATCTATATTATCTCTTTAGAATGGAACATTATAAGCAATGTTTGACTTTGCTATTGGATTCGTAGAAAAGCAAGGCAGGATGATTGTAGTATTAAAAGATGCATGCAACACTGAGAAATTAAAAGTCTGCAAGTACCATACTTCTAGTATACTCTTCAAAAGTGTGTACATAATGATTAGATAAACTTCCCTTACTTATGACAGATGTCTTCTGCTAATTTAGGAAATAGCTTTTTAAGGTCACAAATGGCCATTTCTGCAAAGAAAACACAAACAATGAAGTTTTGTCACATTCTGAAAATTTCGTCCTCTTCATTTTTCACAGACAATTTGGAAATTTGATTTTGGAACTCCATATGACTGGTTAGCTAGGCTAATAAACCTACCACTATCTCAAACCATCTTGGCTGATTTTCCTAACATACCTTTAGTAAAAAAGAAAGACAAGAACATAAAGATAAAGTAAAGGGTTTGAGCTGAGATCCTGACATTTCTATTTTACAAATCCCTTTTTAGGAAACAAGTTAGGGAACAGCTCACAGCTGCAGACTCCAAATGTCTTCCTTGAAAGGTTGGATAATCTGTGGTGTATAGAAAGCAGATTCTAACTTTGACTCTTAAATCAGGCAAAGTGCAATCTGGATAATATTTCTTATTTATGCTTCAAAATCTATGGTAAGGCAACAATGGTCCCAGTAGCTTCAGTATTCATGTTAGAAAGATGAGGATTCAGAGACTTAATAGGGAGAGAAAACAGTAGTTAGTGTTCAATCAATAATATTCAAAGATTAGTATTATTAGAAAATTTAACCTTTCTATGAAATAAAAAACAAAAAGGTTTCTCTTTAAGCCTCATATTTATCTTAATGAAAAAATCAAGATAGTCTGGGGCAAAAAATAATCAATTATATTATCAATTAGACATATTTCCTCATTTTTACTATGATTTTATCATTGTATCAGTGAACAATATGGAGAGATTTCTAAGTTGTAGATGCCTCTAGTTCAAAACGTAACAAAATGACCAGAGTAATGCTGATCATTAAAAATTCAGAGGAAACTACATGGATAATGTTAATATTTGAGTAACCATATAAAGCAAGCAATCAATGAGGTTAATGATTTTTTCATTCAATATATCTAAACTGCTATAATTACAACTTGTAACTGATATAGAATTGGTAATGAAAATGTTGAATTCTCCCTTCAAAATATTTCCTAGTTACAGCACCTGTGGCAGGAGTGACACACAGCAACTACACAAAAGACTGTGTGTGTATGTGTGTGTGTGTGTGTAGATATATAACAAGTGCACAAAAGAAATATTTATAATGTGTGTATATATATATAATTATATATGTGTATATATGTATATATAATTGTATATATTCTATATATATGTATATATATATGTATATATGTATATATAATTGTGTATATATATAGTTGTGTATAAATATATATATATATATATATATATATATATATATATATATATATATATATATAATTGTTCAGGATTAGTGGATTAATAAGGCAGAATAAATAAAATTAGAGGCTGTGTAGGGTATTTGTATATAAACATGACCAAATATTTTCTTTGGAAGCTATATATCAGAGAACTATTCTCAAGGATGATCTATTAAGCATTATACAAAATTATTTATATATATATATATATATATATATATATATATATATATATATAATACCAAAATACTTGACCATTTTACTCAGACATTGATCTTAGGCAGAACTGAAGATTTTTGATTTTGCCTTACTTCTTAAATTGTAAGTGGTATAAGATTTCTACACTAGTCTAATAAAAATGGAAGAAAGTTTTTTCATCTTGGTTTATTAAAACTTCATTGTATTTTTGCCTAGAATAATCTCATTGGTCTATTAAAAATATACCACTGAGAACATAGTTAAAATTGAGACTGTATACAGTGTGCTGCATATAAGAATATTGATCAGTTTTATCTTTGTCCCTTTGGAACTGCACATCATATTGTACTAATGCTTCTTACAGTAACTACTGTATTAAATCAGAACTTTAGCATTATGATTCATAAATAGCAATGAACTTGGTGTCCATAAATTACATCTCTAAATTGGAAGTTTAAAGTTAAGATTTATAAACTAACACACTAAATCAAAACTTTAAAATTTAGGATTCATTAATAAGAACTTTTATGTGCATGATGTATAAATCAAAGTCCTGTACCTGATTCTTGGAAGTTAATGCATGTAAATTGAAACTCTGAAAGTTAATATTAATAAATCAAGTAAATGCATTTTACTTGGTGAATTTTTATTTTAATGTAATAGTTTCTATTTGACATAATGGACACTATCTTGTAAAAAATGTGAATTACAAAATGTCCTTTGATAGCCATCTCTATGACATCTTTCTTGTTTTATTTAAGTTCATTTATTTTGTGTAAATGTCAGAGTATATAAAATGAATGTTTTTTGTACACACTTTCATATCTTAAAAAGCATATGAAGTTATACTGTGGATATGTCACTTTTGGCAACATAACTCCATATTAGATGTACTTTGGAGTTCTGATAATTTTTAGCAACTATGTACTACAATTTTGAATGCAATATGAGCAACTCCTGAGATGTTTTTACTTGCATATTTTTTTTGCATAGTGTGTAAAGTTTCAGTTATTTGTGGACTCTCACTTTTCTTATCTGTAAAAGAGCATTTAGGTATCATCAAAATCAATGGGGCTTGAGTTTACCATGTCTACCATTTTTATTGTGTTATTGTGAAGTAACATCTTCTTTACTATCACCACAGTTAATTTTTTTGGTCTGCTTATTCACCTAACAAAAAACCTAGAGTCTACTATTTTACAGTCCACTAAAACTGATCATGTTGTAGTTACTGAAGACCACCATGACTCCAGAAGCTAAAACTGTTGAATCCTAAATGACTATTCACTAAAAATTGATGGTATTGATTCTGATATCAATGTCTTAGTGAAATGTCTTATTCGAGTTTTCTCCATGGAACTTCATATGCTAGCACTTTTGTTTTTCTTTTTCTTTCTTTCCTTTCTTTTCTTTCTTTTCCTTTCCTTTTCCTTTTCCTTTTCCTCTTTGTCTTAATTTTTTTTAGAGACAGTCTTATGAGGCAACACATGTTGGCATTTATCTTGAAATTCTCTTGTCTCAGTTTTATACCTAAATGTTGAAAGTACATGCATGGGTCATCACATCAGGTTCTATCTGAACACTTTTATTACACACTACAATGTTTCATAGTGTTCCCCTTGTGCTTATATTTTGACCAAATGTTGTGTCTTCCAATTTTTCCCCATGATATCTATTACCTAAATGTTGACCATTTGTGAATATTTTATGATCTAGAAATACTTACGTTGTATTTTATCTTAGGTATGCTATTGACATTGAGTTTTCTTTTTTCCTTCTTCTAAAGTAGATTTTCTTTTAAAAAACTATTGAAACCTGAGTTCTAACAAGCTAACTTTTATTTCACCCTTCTTCCATTCCATTTTCTAAAGTCATATTTTAGTTCAGACCTCCTTTAATTATTCCTTAGGCTGCTCACAGAGTTTCTTAACTGTTCCCTAGATAACCATAAAGCAAATCTGAACACATAATTTCCTTAGATAGTTTTCTACTCCTCAAATAGGTGGTCTTTAAAAACCTGTGTTCTTTCTACTTACTTCCATCACTGCCTTTTAAAATACTGCCTATAATTTAAAGAAATGGGTCTAAGCCTGAAGAGTTATTTTCTGTCCTCTTTCCCCTTCCCATTAACAAGGGTGAAGAAAATTTGGGTTGTTACAATAGTGCTATATTCTTCAAAGAGTAAACTCCTCAAACAATTATCCAGGCATAAATGATAATAATTCTTGGGTTCAGAAATCCTGCTTCAGGTAGTGCTAGAATGCATATTTCACCAGGAGAGTAGGATAGATATGTAGACTTCAGCCTTCAGACATGAATTTTTGAAAGTGCTATTGGCATGGTATACCATTTATCTGAAATGGCATGAAATTTTCTCTATCATACATAGAATTGCTTATCTTTACCTTAGAAACAACAGCTTATTATCTCCTTTATAAAGAATTTGTTCTCACTGGCACTCATTTCCAACATAGTTTTCTATAAATAAATTCATAGAATTTGAAGTTAGAATGACATTGAATTTAAATATGACTCCATCTTACTAGTGATAGTACATTAACAAAGAAATCTGAGCACTAATTATTTCTAAAAGCCATGAATACAAGGACACTGAAGCAATAACTTTATCATTAGGATTTCACCATATATTTATACAAATGAACTGTAGCTCCATATCTATTCATACTAAGTTCACATGTTTAAATTTAATTACATTAACGGTAAAAAGATAGGATTTTTCAATATAACTCATACTTATTCTTCAATAAAATTATATAAAATTTGCCCAATTACATCCTCCTATGATGCATTCACTGTCCATTGGAAGATGGGTATAAAACATGAAAAGTAGTACTAAAAATTACATAATATTTATCAATAATTTTACTTGGATGATTGTGTTATTTTAGTAAACAATTTTAGGGCATTTGATACACATATTTTTTTTGAAATATACTATGTGGTATATGAAGTAAATCATAAATTTGTAATTTAGATAGAAGCATAAGACTAGAATTCTAAAACAAGTACAAAATGAAACATTACAGGTGATAATCAACTAGTAGATTAATAAAAAAGAAAGTTATTATATAAATTATTTTTTGACTGAAAATTGGTAAAATATAGTATGTAAAATTGTGTGTGAAATAAAAAACATTTTTACTATCATCATGTGTGTATAATTTTATATATAAGCACACAAATGTATTTCTATTTTCATCCTTCTTCTTCGATAGATTATATTTTTAATTCCCTAATTTTTGAATGTGTAAGATGCAGTAAAACATTCCAGACCATTCTTTTTAATAGTTACAAATATAACTTTATCAGGGTGCTACATATAGATAAAGTAGACTTATAAATGTATTTGAAATAGACCTCAGAAAAGGCAACCATAATTAACAACATCACTGAATTTTCTGCAACAAATGTTTACTAGAGCATTTTTGAACCTTTATTTTTTAACTTGTGATGAATACAATATTATGGTAAGAAGAGACATTCTGTCTGCAGTAATGGTCTTGCATCATCTAATTCTTTCCAAGAGCAAATAATGGGTTTAAGGAAAACCAAGTAAAAAATAACTTTTATTGGCTCTATTGTAAAAAGCTTCATTGACATCCAAGGGCATATGCAGATTTCCTTGATAGCTAGACATATATGATTTATTTTAATCACCATTTTTATTCCTATTTTTTTACTTACCTCAAGTAGCTTGATTTAAGAACAAATTATATATATATATATATATATATATATATATATATACATATATAATGTATGTCTGAATATATATACATAATATAAAGGGATGAAAATATTAATATGTTTTTAGTATATCCCAAGACATACCTCATAAAGAGTTTAATATCATTGAATGCAATAATGAGAACATCATTTATTATATAATTAAAACATGTATTACTTGTCAAAGACAGTTGTCTTTGTTTCATTGTGAATTGTTATAGGTAATAAATCTCAGGTAAATCTATAGAAAGTTATCTGATTTGTGTCCTTCAGTATCATTTCTTACTGTCAAATAAAGGAAGTCAAAGCATTTTCCACACTGAGATTTATATCATTTATAAAATCATATACTGAGGGAAAATACTCAAAATTATACAAATATATGTTTAAACAGTTTGATAAAAATCTCGTGTATGTTGAACAGCATTTTTAAAGTGAAAAATATAGTATAGCCCAGGAGGAAACAATCAAAACCAAGCATAGCAAATGGTTTAATGTATAAGCACTCACAAGTTAAAATGTAAAAATTTTATTAGTACTATACTATAAGCTAGTATAAACAGATAATACATAAAGAAGAATAATATAATTAATAACATAGAAATCAACTTTGTATATTGGTTACTGAATAAATTAAAATAGAAACCAGAAGTTAATTTTGTTCATCTGCCATATGGTTTTATTGATTATTTTTGTTGTTGTTTCTATAGATCATAAAAAAATTTTCAAGCTATCATGGTACCACAGTTCATTTTTAATTAAATGTTACTTTTCATTAATGATGGAGATGTGACCAACAGGAAATAATATTCTTACATTGAACTACTAAGCATAAAAATTAGTATAAATTTCGCAAGAAAGTTTTTTTCTTTAAAATAGGACTGTTTTTTGAACTATTTATCTTAAGGAAAATATTGTAGTGAGAATATGTTGATTATAATATGATTTAGTCTCTCTCCCAAATCAAAAATAACACAAACAAGAAAAAGCATGATTTGAATAAATTATAATGTACTTATGAGATATAGCCACATGAAAGTAAACATTGTAGAACATATTTACAAATTATATACAATAAGCAATAAGCATTATTTATTTTTACCTAAAAGTGCTAGTGAAAATGCACAATGAAACTGTATCTTATTAGAATTAGTTAAAAGGACATTTTTTTGTGATCTGAATGACATTTATAATATCTCATTATTTCTAGTTACATGTTTATATGAAGTTGAATTTGTATATTTTATTATATATTTATTATTTAAAACATTTTTAATTTAAATATATTTTGATAATATTCTTCCTTTTCCCAAGTCCTTTGAGATCCTCCTATCCACAGAACTAACAAAATGTAATAAATATAACCACAAAGCCACCCAAACCCAAGAAAATAAAATAAAACAAAACTTAGACAAAAAACAAACAAGAACTCCAGACCAAACTAAGCAAATAAAAGCCCACAAAAAATGGGAGCCCATTATATATTGGTCAACTACTCTTGAACAAGAGATGTGCCCTAGAGTGGTGTCACTCTACTGGAAAAAACTTATTTTCTTCTCTCAGCAGGTATGTGACAGTTTAGTTGTTAGCCTTTACCTTAGTGCCTAGGTTTCAATTAATTCATTCATTTTTATAACAAAATATTATATAAAGATAAAACAAAACTATCAGATTGAACTTGGACATGACACACCAATATAATAAGTAAAGGGTCCAAAGACAAGGCATAAGAATCAGTGATCTGTCCATTTGTACACTCAGGATTCCCATAATGACTAAACTGGAAGCCTTAATATGTATGCCAAGGACCTAGTGTAGACCCAAGCTGGCCTTGTGCATGCTGCTTCAGTTCCTTTGTGTTCATGCTGATTCAGAGGGCCTTGTTTTCTTGATGTCCTTTATTGATCCCCTCTGCCTGTTTCATGATTTCTGCCTCCTTTTCAATGGGCTTCCCTCTTAAATGATATATCTCAAACCCAGAATTAGAAATATGATATATATTCATTTATATGTTGATATTAGCAATAAACTCAATGGTCAACAAATTACAACCCATAAAACTACAGTGAGTATATATAGAGCAAGGGACTAGAGAGAACAGATAGAACTCATTAGAAAAGAGAAATAAAATATTTAAGTATGGATGGATAGGGAAGCTGAAAATGATGACTAAGTTGAGAAAGGAAGGTGGGAGTGTCATGGTAAAGTATATGAGGAAAGACAGCAAAAAGGACTACTTAAACATTCATAGCTAATAAAATTGTTTTAATGTGCTTCTAGAAAAGTAGGGTATGTTGACTCTTCAACATCTTACTTTTCAGGACACACAGAAAAGCAAGACTATAATAGTCTTTCATGACCCAAGACAAAAAAAAAAATAACAAACCTAAAGAATGGGTAAGTACATGATATTTCAAGAAGTAGGCTACTGAGTCAGAAATCCGGAGCATAACTAGTATATACAAGTCTCTAGGTTCAATCCAGAATTAGACCAAAAAGCAAAAAGAAGACAAGAAAAATCATAGGCTCTAACTAGTTTTTTTTAGGTTTCTTATTTTCCTTCATTCTTCTTTCTATGTCTTACAGATCATTATGGTTGTTTCATTTTCTATGATAGTATATCATATTGTTATTACTGCTTCTATTCCCTTGTGTGTGATAGATATTGTACTTGAAGAAAAGTAAGAAAATCCCACTAAGCCTACCTCCCATATGGAATGCACATATTGGGTGAAGTTGTGTGTTTTATTGTTATTTGATTTTGCTGTTCTTTTGGGGGGGGGGTCATTTGCTTTATGGCTTGGTTTGGATTATCAGTTTCAAACCGAGGCTCATCATGTAGCTTAGGATTTCCTGGAATTTAATATCCTCCTGTGTCAATCTCTGTAATGTTGGCCCACAATACCTTGACACTGAATATTGCTCTCATAGCAAAATATCTTTTTGTCTCTGAATTCAAACTTTAGTTATTTTTATTTGGTTTCAGTATAGATCACTGAGCCAATTATTATTGTCTAAAGGTGTAGAGTCTCAAAACTCAAATCAAGAAGCCATACTTAATGTTTTCAGAAGAAACTAATCAAATTAGAAGAAAAATAAGTTACCTCTTTGTGATAAAATTATATAATTTACCACATAGAATAAAATCACAAATAGTCTGATTTAATTCTTATCAGTGGTTAGTTTTAAAATATTAAATATTATCAAAAGGTACATATCAAGTTTAAAAATCACTAAGATTTACTTTTCAATTCAAATGTATTGGTTTAATGTCTATGTAAAGGATTTATTTTATCAGATGATGCTTTGTATCATCTTGTATCAGATGATACTTTTTATCAGATGATGATTTTTTATGAAAACCATCAAGTATATCTCAGACATCATTCTATAACTTATTTTCATACCACTTTTTGTCTTGATTCCAATAGTAAGCCTGTCATTTATGCTTTACTTCTTTTAGTAGCATGTGAATCTTAAAATACTACGTTTGTTCACTTACATCTTATTTCATTTCAGCCTTCTCCAGAGGAGTATTTGTATATTACAGTGAAATAATTCCTCTGCTTATATGTAGATTCTTATACTACTCAGATTTAATTTTCTTTTCAAAAGTATTTGTGATTTTCTATATTAAACTATTTCTTCGCTATTTAAACATAGGTCTTATTTTTTGCTCAACCTCTTCTAAACATTTGCTATTTTTTATCTAATAAGTATATTTAGTGTCTTCCTTGTTGTTATAATGGCATCTCTATTTTTGTTCCTTTCTGTTTCTCAATGCAAGAAGTTATTTTTTCTAATTTATCTCACCTGTTTACTCTATATTCACTTTGATTTATTTCTTTGTAGACATTTTAAAATTTTAAGCCATGTTTATTAGTATTGACTCAATGAGAGAAAATAAACAGGATGCTATGGGGCCACTCACTGTCTACTGGCAGGGGGGAATGAACGCTTACAAATATAAGAATGGAAGAGAAGACAGCATAGCTAAGGATAACATAAGAATAATAAGGGAGCCAGAAAGAAGGGATTTTGAGGGAGTAGAAATATATTAATAAGAAATATTATCATTTTTCTTTTTAGCACACATCTGTAAAAATGAGAGTTAAGTTAGTTTGAACTAAAATTCATTAAGGCACTAAGTAAAATAACATGTAAGTGGAGAAGAAGTATAGAAAATCATTCAAGATATATTGAGTTAGAGCAGATCCTGGGCTTCAGACCTGCACCAAACAGGGAATAACTGGGACCCACAGGGACCCAGGATTTCACTCCTGGCCCAGGGCACTGGTTCCTTCCAGTCTGCACCCAAGCAATGAGCAGATCTTTGATCTCAGCTCTAATCCCAGTAGCAACACCCACCCCAACAGTTCTGACACAACCAAGATAATAGGAAAGACAGGCTCCAGTCAGAGACAGCACAGGTAGCACTATGGAGAACCAGATGGTAAAAGGCAAGTGCAAGTGCAAGAACATAAGCATCAGCAAGCCAGGTACTTAGCATCATTAGAACCTAGTTCTCCCACATTAGAAAGTCCTAAATTCCCCATACCAACACCTCTTCATGATAAAAGTTTTGGAAAGATCAGGAATCCAAGGAGCATACCTAAACATAGTAAAAGCAATATATTGCAAACCAGTAGCCAACATCAAACTAAATGGAGAGAAACTTGAAGCAATCCCACTAAAATCAGGGACTAGGCAAGGTTGCCCACTCTCACGCTACCTATTCAATATAGTACTGGATATCCTAGCCAGAGAAATTAGGTAACATATTGATATCAAAGTGATACAAATTGGAAAAGAAGAAGTAAATATGTCACTATTTACAGATGATATGATAGTATACTTAGGTGGACCCAAAACCTCTACCAAAGAACTCCTAAAACTGATAAACAACTTTAGCAAAGTGGCTGGATATAAAATTAAATCAAACAAATCAGTAGCCTTCCTCTACTCAAAAGAAAAACAGGCTGAGAAAGAAAGTAGGGAAATGACACCCTTCACAATAGTCACAAATAATACAAAATACCTTGGTATGAATCTACCCAAGCAAATAAAACATCTTTATGACAAGAACTTCAAGTCTCTGAAGAAAGAAATTGAAGCAGATCTCAGAAGATGGAAAGATCTCCCATGCTCATGGATTGGCAGGATTAATATAGTAAAAATGGCTATCTTTCCGAGAAGAATCTACAGATTTAATACAATCCCCACCAAAATTTCCACTCAATTCTTCACAGAGATAGAAAGAACAATTTGCAAATTCATTTGGAATAACATTAAACCCAGGATAGCAAAAACTATTCTCAACAATAAAAGAACTTCTGGAAGAATCACTATCCCGGACTTCAAGCTGTACTACAAAGCAATAGTGATAAAAGCTGCATGTTATTGGTACAGAGACATGCAGGAACGATCAATGGAATAGAAGACCCAGAAATGAACACACACACCTATGGTCACTTGATATTTGACAAAAGAGCTAAAACCATTCAGTGGAAAAAGACAGCATTTTCAACAAATGGTGCTAGTTCAACAGGCTGTCTGCATGTAGAAGAATGCAAATCGATCCATACTTATCTCCTTGTACAAAGCTCAAGTCCAAGTGGATCAAGGACCTCCACATAAAACCAGATACACTGAAACTAATAGAAGATAAAATAGGGAAAAGCCTCAAACACATGGGCACAGGGAAAATGCAAATCGATCCACTCTTATCCCCTAGTACAAAGCTCAAGTCCAAGTGGATAAAGGACCTTCACATAAAAACAGATACACTGAAACAAATAGAAGAGAAGGTGGGGATGAACCTTGAATTACTTGGGCACAGGGGAAATTTTCCTGAACAGAACACCAATGGCTTATGCTCTAAGATCAAGAATTGACAAATGGGACCTCATAAAATTGTAAAGCTTCTGTAAAGAAAAGGACATCATCAATAAGACAAAGAAGCAACCAAGAGATTAGTAAGAAATCTTTACCAATTCTAAAACTGATAGATGGCTAATATCCAAGGTATAAAAAGAACTGAAGAAATTAGACTCTAGACAATCAAATAACCCTACTAAAATGGGGTACAGAAGTAAACAAAGAATTTTCAATCAAGGAAACTCGAATGGCTGAATAGCACCTTAAGAAGTGTTCAACATTCTTAGTCATCAGGGAAATGCAAATCAGAAACAACCCTGAAATTCCACCTCACACCAGTCAAAATGGCTAAGATCAAAAACTTAGGTGACAGCAGATTCTGGCAAGGCTGTGGATAAAGGGGAACACTTCTTCATTGTTGGTGGGAATATAAACTGGTACAACCACTATGGAAAGCAGTCTGGCAGTTGCTTAGAAAATTGAACATAGTATTACCTGAGGACCCAGCTATACCACTCCTGGGCATATACCCAAAAGATGTCTCAACATACAACAGGGACACATGCTCCACTATATTCATAGCAGTCTTATTTATAATAGCCAGAAGCTGGAAAGAACACAGATGTCCTTCAAAAGAAAAATGGATACAGAAAATGTGGTACATTTACACAATTGAGAACTACTCAGCTATTAAATACAATGAGTTCATGAAATTCTTATACAAATGGATGGAACTGGAAAATATCATTCTGAGTGAGATAGTCCAATCACAAAAGAGTACACAGGGTATGCATTCACTGATAAGTGGATATTAGCCAAAAAGCTTATCATACGTAAGATACAATGCATAGACCACATGAAGCTCAAGAAGAAGGATGACCAAAGTGTGGGTGATTTTGTCCTTCTTAGAAAGAGTATCAAAATACTCAACCAGAGTTCCCAGGGTCTAAACCTCCAGCCTGGATACACATAGGAAAGGATTCATGGCTCCACCTGTATAGGTAGTTGAGGATGACCTTGTCAGGCATCAATGGAAGAGAAGAGACTGAGTCTCTGAAAGTTTGGATTCCCTAGTGTTGGGGAATTCCAGAGCAGGTAGGTGGGAAGGGGTGGATGGTGGGGGCACCCCTTCATAGATGTAGTAGATGGGGAATGGGATAAGAGGTTTTGGGGGGAATAAGAGGGGATAATTTTAAAAGGTAAATAAATAAAATGTCCAATAAAAAACAGATAATGGGTCTGGCAATTGTAGTCCAGCTGTCAAGACTTTCTGTCAACAATTTATTATGGGGATGTCCTATAATCCTCAAGGACAAGTTATTTTGGAAGAGGCCCATGGAACTCTAAAAAGACTGGTGAGACATACTGTTGCTGAGACAAATAATGTCAATCTGTGAGCTTGCTGAGTGCCCTGAGAAGGTGAATGTGGAGCTGTATTGAACATAAGTTCTTGATCCACCTTTGCTTGACTATATCCCAGATGGGACAAGCTGCCTTGCCTCAAGTTTTTACACCTTGTGGAATATAGAATCAAAAAGAGATAATATAATATCTCTTGTATTCTTCTTAAAGGTGACCAGCTATTAAGAGTTAATCATGTACTGGTCTAGAAATCAATCCAGTATTGGAAATAACTGTCAACTTTTGGAAGATTGAATCTGGACATTGTCAAGAGACCTATTTGGAAGTTAGCTGTAGCTCACTATGATGTTACAATGGCAAGAGATAAAGTTGGGAGAGGATCTGGATTTCAAACAAGGGTTAATGCATGTGTTAAGGATCTTTTAATTGTCAAGCTAAAATTGATTTTGTCTCTTCTACAGTATCCATTGTAAGTTGCATTGACTGTATAATTGACTCTATAATTTCCAATTGTGTTAATATGTTGAAACCTGCCATGTCTGTTACACGGGTCTATCAACCAGCTTTTGTCTTACTGCCCTGAGTATTAGAAAACTTTGATTCACTGAAAAAAGCTTGAAAGTGCTGGAAAAAGTGAGTTAGGCTTTAAGCAGAAGCAAGAGGGTAGCAGGCCTGATTATTGCTGGTATAACAGCTTTAATTTCATTAGTTACTAGTACTACTGCTTCAGCCATAGCATTGACACAAGGAATTAAGACAACTATTTTTGTTAACTATCTAGCAAAAAATGTTACTAATGTACTGAGTATACAAATGGATTTATATAGGTATCTGAAACAATAGATGGTGCTCTATAACCTATTCAAATTATGTGAAGGAGGATCATGGTTCAAGAGATCGGAGCCATCCCAAGTATCATGACAAATATCATTAGAATAGTGTTACTTTTGAAATTCACAATGATTATTATTATAATTGGAAAAAAGTTAAAAACACCCATAGGATATTTGGCAAAATCCTAACACCTCTCTGGGTCTGTTAACTTTGCATATTGAAATTATGAATTTAAAGAATGCTGCTCTGTTGAGCTTTGGTGCTGCAGATAATGCTGATAAAATTATCCATGTCCTGAGGTCAGTATTTCCATTTTGGTGAAACCTCAGGAATGGAATATATAGTTTGATCAGGCTAGCCCTTCTTTTGCTGGGAATACTTTTATTCCTGCCCATTGTGTTAAAGTTTGTCTCTAACTACATTAACAGGTTGACAGCCAAAATACATGATTTGAAACTGATAATGGACCCCACACACAGAGTTATTAATTTAACAGGCTGCCAAGCCAAGGACAGGTAAGTTTCTGCACAGAACCTTAGTAACCTAAGACAGAAGTGCATTGCTTTGATAATGCATATTCCATGATGGGTAAGGAAGACATTCTTGTCAGAATGACCTAAGACAAGCTCAGTCTTGTTAATGAAATAAAAAGGGGGGAGAGGTGGTGAGCCTTTGAAACTGCTTGGCAAGAAGCTGACATAGGCCAAGGATAAGGAAGTGGGCAGCTTGGAAGGAATATGACATTGGCAAAGAACAAGGAAGTAGGCTTCAGGCAGGAATCTGACATAAGGCTAGAAAAAAGAAGTAGCTTCAGGTAGGAATCTGTTGGGAACTGCACTAGTCCCTGTTCGGGTGCCAAAAAATGTTGAGGCCCAAGCTGCCCCACTTTGGGCGGCCAAAAATGTTGTGGCCCTCTCCACTCCAAGCTTGGCGGCCACTGTTTCCCTGCCCAAGCTGCTGCTCCAGTCTGCAGGTCAGGGTTTAGCAAGAGACAGAGTGAGGACGGACTTGAAGAATGGAGACCAGACAGAGTGTGATTCAATCCCGTTTATTCTTCAGTCTCTCTTCCTAGTTCCTAGTTGTACTCCTCCTGTTCCTAGTTGTACTCCTTCTAGTTCCTAGCTATACTCCTTCTAGTTCCTAGTTCTATTCCTTGTTGTTCTCTTCCAAGTGTCTAATGTCTATTCCTACTCCTAGTGTCTGAATCTCTGTTACTCCAAATTGTTCTCAACTCTCCTGTCTGCCTGTCACCTTTTATATATCTCACTTCTAGGCCATGCCTTTTGGTCATGCCTTTAAGTCATGCCCTTAGGTCTTGTCTCTAAATCTGATCTCTAAATTACACCTTTATTTTTTAAGTCACACACCTTTAATCTCACACATCTTTAATCTCACACACCCAAGGAAAGTCCTGGGTATCTAAAGCAAGATGTTATCAGATTGTGCTCAGGTGTTGTAGGCTATTGTAATACAAGTCTCATGTCAGGGTATATGGCTCAAGATGGCTGCAAGGATGATTTGATAGCCGCTTTCTGCTAAAAGTTGGCTCCCAACAGGAATCTAAATTTTAGCCTATAACAAAGAAGTAATCTCAGGCAGGATTTTAAATATTAGGCTAGAACAAAGAGGTAATTCCAGACAGGAATCTAAATTTTAGGCTAGAACAAGAAAGTAGGCTTCAGACATGAAAATGACCTTGGGCTAGGACAGGAAAGTAGGCTCAGATATTTTGAGCATTCTGATAAGGCCTTAGAACCAGTGACCAAGGGACTTTGTTTATTGCCGTCCTTTGTCTTTGACTATTTGTGTTGTCTTGCTTTTTCCTTGACTATTTGCATGTATTTTATTGCTAGTTTCTCAACCTAGAACTGACCTTAATACATGCATGTAATCAAAGTGGTATGAAAGCATAAATGAGGAGGGGGTATAGGATAGCGTTCTAGGAAAGGGAAATGGGGAAAGGGGATGACATCTGTGTTGTAAATAAATAAAATATCCAATAATAATTTTTCAAAAATTCAAATAACCTAGAAAATTATGTCACATGTAATATGGTTTCACTAATTTGACAACTATTGGTGGATCACATACTATTTTCAATTGACTTGGCTACTACATACAGTTTTGTTTTAAGTCTGTCTTATTTTGTTTAACAATATAATTTTCACTCTTATTGTTTTTTTTTTCTATAAGTAACATAATTTTGATCTTTATGGCCAAATAAAACTTAATTGGATATTTAAAAAAGATATATTGAGTCATATGGAAATACAACAAAATAAAGGCTGAGCAGAAAACACTTAAGATAAACAATTAAAAATTATTTGTTAATGAAATTCAAGAATATGGCAAGAATTGCTATGTAAAAACCTGAGTGCATTGTTTGTAAATATAGTTAAACAAATAATTAGCAAGAGTATGTTGTAAGCACAAACATGAGAAATATAACAATGTTGGGCAGATCAAAATTTGAACATATCTGTTGGGAAAATATCATATACAAAAAATTCAATATTCAAAATAGGCATGGAACTAAACATTTAAAAACTGAAGTGGAAAAACAACCTATTGCAAGAACTTTCATATTTAAATCATGGAGAAAGGACATGTTGAATATACAGAATGTTGGGGAAAACTAGAAATTGAATACAAAGTCCATGTCTTAACTGAGACTGAAGCCAATCACCTATCTGTAATCCCCTGTACAATCACAAACAAGTTATTTACTTCCAACATACAATGCCTTTGATTATGCATTACCATTCAAAAGAGAGGACAATATAGGCATTGTAATGAGTGATCAGACAAAAGCAACACAAAATCTTGTAGGGCAATAATCAAATTCTACATATTCTTTTCTGTTCTCTGAGAATATTAATATAATTATCTGAGTTTTAATGGGTTTACATTACCCCATCCCTCCAGCTCTGTTATATGCAGCATTTATAATCTCGTGTGCCACACCTGGTACAACTCCACTCCTACAGCTTTACTCAGCTGCAACTCATGGGCTTCATTTATTCAATATTTTGAGTTCATCTTCAAAATGTCACACCATGGCCTCTTGGGGTTTCCTTGTAGGAATTCTGACCCTGTCGCAAATAGCCTATTCTCAATTCCTCTCTAGAATTGTGGTACAAAACCCCAAGATCCTCTCCATACTATATGTTACATGTCTGTAAAACTAGTACCATGTGTATAATGCTATACAGACAACTTGGCATGAAGGCTGGCCTTGTTAAAACACAGTGAATTGGTCCTTGTCTTAATGTTTCTATTGTTGTGATCAAATATCACTATCAAAAGAATACTGAGGAAGAAAGCATTTGTTTACCTTATATCCACATCACAGTCCAAGAAACTCAAAGTAGGAACCTAGAAGCAGGTGCTGAAAGCTGTGGAGGAACACTGTTTACTGTCGCTCTCATGACTTGCTCAGTTTGTCTTCTTATACAACTCGAAGCCACTTGCCCAGGCCTGCTACTACCTACAGTGAACTGATCCCTTTCATTTCAATAAATAATTTTTAAAATGCTTCTTATACTATTTTTAAAGCAGAGATATACTTCATATCTCTGTTTAAGCTCTCTTGTTTCAAACAAAATTTCATTTCACAGGATGGAGCCTTAGAAGCTTGGGGTGTTCACCTCAAGACACCTTGCTTGACATCTCAGTAAAAGATCAATTTTTCTCTTTAGTAGTGTTAAGTTACATGTTGGTATGTAATCTGCATTCTGTGTGTCTGAAACATTAAACTTGCTCATAAGTGCCTTGCCTCCCTAAACTATGTTTATCTTATCTTTCTCCTCTACTTTTTGTTATACATCACCATCCACCTGGATGAAATTAATGATAATAGCCATGACATAGCTTGTATGTTGTCCTTTCTTAAAATTTTCTTCACAATAATAATAGTCCATTCCTTTTAAATTCAGCCTCAATAAAATTCTTAGAAAAATGGGAGGACTGCAGACAGATTGTTTGCCAGAATATCATATAAATGTTCCCTAGTTTCCTGAGACAGGCCTCCAGTGTCAATGTATTTCTTAACATTTTTGTCTCTAAAGATCCTATCAATATGGCACATTGAGCTGATCTAATGGTATTCAAGTATTTTTCTAGCCTAAAGGTCCCAATTCTTCAACATCCCCACCCTCAATCCAATTCCAAAAGCCCAAGTACCATGTGATAGGGTTTGTCACATCAATGACACTATTTCTCAATACCACTGTTCAGTATTACTTATTTGTCTTGTTGTTATAACAAAATACTGACAAAAGCATCTTAAGGGAAGAAGGTTTAATTTTGGCTTACATTTCCAGGGATACAGTGCATCATAATAAAGAAGGTACAATTATAGTAGCAGAAGCAGATTGGTCATGGTGTATCTTACCACTTCAATGAATGTAAACTAGATAATCCAAAGCAGATATGCTCAGAGCTTTATTTTCACAGTGATTCAAGTGCCCATCCAGTTGACAGTGAAATTTCACCTAAAAGAAACGTGTACAAAATTGTTAGAATCTTCAAAAATTAAATTCTTGGATTCTCTTGCAATTAGGTTTCTCAATGCTCAATATGTTCTATTAGTGATTGCTACTGTAACAACTATCTGACTTGGTCTCTGTCTCTGTCTCTGTCTCTGTCTCTGTCTCTCTCTCTCTCTCTCTCTCTCTCTCTCTCTCTCTCTGTCTCTGTCTCTCTCCTAGTGACATGTCTAGCAAAGCATTCATTTGTGGCACAGTTCAGTATTCCTCTGGCAAGTCATTAACTTTTGAGTAAAATAAAGCCACAGAAATTTACAATACAATAGCCCCTCTCTCTTGTTTTAGGATCTCAGCCACCCTGGGAATGTACACATTGGTAACTCTTAAGTGTTCCACATTTTAGCAGCTGAACTTATATATGGTGTTTTGGTTTGTTTGTTTGTTTAATTTTTGTTTAAATGTTTAAATTATTGTTTCACAGGATTAAATTTAGAAACACAAATATAAAGTATCAAAAGACAAAATTAGAAAACTGATCCAGTTTCACATTATTTACCAATGGCTTTCAATTCATGCCACTGAACATTTCTGGAATTGACAGTCAATGAACAATTTATGATAATCTGAAATGAAGCAAAAAGTTACACAGAGTTGTAACACAATCACCAAAGGTATCATGCCAAAGTAATGTGTTTGATAGACTTTATACTAGTAAAACACTGATAAACAACCTGAATTTACTCAAGTATATTGCAAAAATCTTTACTGTTACCATTTCAGACAAGTTTTTTTACATCTTTCTAGAACAATTAATAACAGCTTTCTGTATCTGCCCAGCTGGGTTTCTGCCTCAACACTGGGGTATCTGAGCACTGCCTGCAAGCAGCTCAAGGGAATCAGAACACTGTCTGTAATAGAGGTCCTCAGTTTGTGTTTTCTCCAGTAGGAAACAGCTGGATTTTAGACGGTTGCTGTGTTTCCCAGGCTCCTGTGTGTCCAGACACCTCAGCTGGGGACTATGGGAATTTGGGAACAAGTTGATGTTTCCCCTCAGGGCATCTATGCTGGGATGGGGTGGGGAGGGCAGAAAGAGGATGTCTAAACCCTGGATTTGGGCTGAACCTGGTTTGGTTCTGAGTGTTGAGAGTAAGGAGGGCCTGGGAGAGAGAAGGCCTTCTCCTGGAGATTAAAGCAAGGCTCTTTAGGAAGACTCCCTGACTCTCGTGGGGATTTCTGATGAAGAGATAGTCCTTATTTGTCCAAAATGTTTCATTTTATGGTGGATGCGAATACATACACCTTACTCTGAGTGACCTAGGGATTTAATACCATTTGTTGGAAGGAATGCACTGGAAGGAAAGCTTATTTTCTGAACACTCTGAACCTATCTAAATTCTTCTAGTTCTTCATTAGCATGAAGAACTCAGTCTTTATGCCATGTGACTTATTACCATAGTCATCTTAGTGGGGTGTCATGGCAACATGTTCTCAATCAGGTAGTTCCACAGGGAGCTCTCTCCACTCCTGCCAATATAAATTCTTAGATTTACCAGGATCTGAGGCTGCTCAATCTTACCAGTCCTTTTGTCTGGTGGCATGGTCCACTTACCCCACATGTATCCATGAACTATTTTATCAGTTCTGAAATGATAATTTTATCTTAAATTTACAGTTAAATTTCACATTCTTGCCACCTCATTTTCTACATTTAGAGCTTGTAAACATTAAGAAACCCATATTATTAATCTGCTTATCTTTAAGACCTTGTACAAATGTTTGCCACATTAGGTTTATTGAATACAAGTGAATGTTTCATATTGAGTTATGTTACTAGGTAAACTCATAAATAATTGAACAATATTAGCCTTAAATGCCCTGACTGCTGGATGTATCTGAACTGGAGAAGTCTTAATTAGAATCACTGTTACTTTTCAATAGAATTGTGTCTCTGCTTAATTTATCAAATTGGTAAAGTATTACCTTTTATTCTGCTTTGTAATAGAGCTCATCATTTTGTTTGAATGGCATTCATCCTCATCAGTGTGAGTTACAAGTTGTTTTAAAGGCTCAGACTTTATCTACCCTTTCCCTAAGCCTACATCAGTGCTGTGTCCACAGGCAATTACTCATATTTAACTGATTTCTTTACTATCTCCAAGCATCCTTGGCAAGTTTTTTTTTTTCAATTTAAGAATTAGTAAAGGATCAACAGAAGCTATTGTGTGTTGCCGCTCATTTCATCATTTAGAATAAACTGACTCCTTTTTTTTCTTGGACAACACCCATATACTTAAGACGCCCACATATTTGGAGTAAATCACTGTAAATAGGCGATCAGCAGAAAACAACAGCCTGTGGAACACATTACCAAGGAGCAGCAGGCAGCCAAGTTTTTCATAACTGGGCTAGTAGCCACCAATTTAAAGCTTTAATCTGAACACACTTTTTTCTCCACAGTGAAGTCTGGTTTTCTACACAACATAAATGGAAGGGGACAAAACACTAGTACTTTAAGTTATATTACATTGATATTTTAAACACTTTTGGCTTTGAGTTGGTAAACATGCTTTGGAAAATGCATATCTAAGGAATGAAAGATGCTAGAAATCTGACAATATATGTAAATATACATGAAAATGAGTCTTTTTAAAATCACCTCCACTACTACCATCACCACCTCCCAGCTCTCAGGTTAACTTGCAACTAATTGACTCTGACAGTACTAGACTCGGTTCTTACATAATAACACTGAATGTTCCTGTCTTTTGGTTTCTAATAATAGTGTCTGCTGAAGGAAAGAGAAACAGCTATATACTACTCCATTTCATTGTTGAAACATCTTTATAAATTTTGATATTTCAGTTCCCAAATAATCATTTTCCAAGGGACAATACTGTTTTAGAGGCGAGTTATTGAGAATGTTCCAGTTTAGTAATGATATTCCACCACCTTGCAATGAAGGATAGCTTATAACCATAAAAATACTTGATGGTGCCTTTTTATCCAAATATCCCAGGGCATTAAAGGAAATAAAAACTCCATACATTTGCATAATACTTCTTATAGAGAATAAAAGAAACAACTGTTTAGGTTTCTGTGTAACACATGATATCCAAGTAATTGAATAGAATATTTGATTCTTTGTCATCATGTCTAAGTAAACATTTCCATTAACATCTCCCATGTGACCTTAAAGATATATTCTAAATTTAGTCTCTAGCCTCCTATGTCCTTTTCTTGTGCCATAGGTGGGAAAAATCTGTGTGTACTTCTGCCTTCTTTCCCCATTTTGTTTAAATCTACCTGCCTCAGGGTTTCAAAATATTCTTTTGTAATGCACCTTCATTAGGCTTTGCTTAGAAACTCTTGAGAGATTCCAAAGCACACAAGCCCATCTTATGGCAGATTTTAATTATTTGATAAATTACATCTTGTAAATCTATTTTGTCCAAGACATGAAAGAGGGTGTGCTCTATAAGAAATCTACTAATGTGTCCACAAGTATAGATAGCAGGGTCAATACCTTTGCCATTGTTCTGCCTCTACAAAATTTGCTTTCTGTTCTGTTTTTTGCTTCCAGCCATTCAACACATGCAAAAGAAACAGAAACCTTATCTTTCTAGATACTACTTAGACCTGTAGTTCTAACTACATGCACCCTGAACTATGTGCTTTTCAAAATTTCTGGACTAGAGATTACCAGTAACAGCTGTTTCACCTTAAGAGTGAACACACATAAAGCTTCAGAAGTTCCTGATAGAGTCTAACCAGTTTCCTTGTTGAAACCAGTCACTCCTTCAGCTTTTCTCTAGAAACTATCTTGTAACTCAAAATGTAGCCTAGCAGCTCAAAGCACTGCCATCATGGAGGGAGTTGACTTCCTTAAAATGGAAACTTTAATCTCTATCCATTAAATAGTGATTTGCATTTTAACATTTTCACATGGTCCTAATACTAGTTAAGTGAGGCCATGTGTTTCCAAGTATGTAAAGCTTCTGACAACGCAAGTTGACAAAATGTTCCTTAGATATCAGAAGACAGTGTTTGATTCATATGGGTATGGGAGATTTTTGCTATCTATATTTTGTCGTGGCAAATCTTTACAATGGTTAAAATGGGTTAGTTTATTAAGTAACTGTAAACTTTGTTTCTCTTATTTTTTAAATATTTACAAATTATTTTGACAAAATCTAAGACATATGAGTGATAAACACTTTACTTAATAGAGATGTGTAAGTGTCATGTGTATTTAAAATCTATGGTTCTACTTCTAATTACCTTGTGTCTGATTCACTCATTAGTATAATATTTTTAAAGAAAAAAAGATAAACCCTAACACTAAGAAACACACATTGAGAAAGAAAGGGTGATGGAGTGCCAGGTGCTTATAGGATACTCTGCCATCACCAGACTAAAACAGATGTAGATACTCACAGTCAACCACTGGACTGAATCTAGGGAATACTAATCAAAGATTTGAGGGCAGAGCTGAAGGAACTGAAGGAGATTACAACCTCGTATGAATAACAACAGTGTCACTTAACTGGACCTCTTAGAGCTCCCAGGGATATCTTGGAATACACCTAACCATGGACAGACAAAATAAATTTCACATTGTTTTTTTTACTTCCAGATTCATCCCATGTTGCACATGCTCAATCTCTCTCTCTCTCACTCTCTCTCTCTCTCACACACACACACACACAGAGAGAGAGAGAGAGAGAGAGAGAGAGAGAGAGAGAGAGAGAGCATTTAAAAGACTAAACAACAGTGCCTTATGCTAAGTAGAGAAGTGGACAATATTTTACTGAACTATTACAATAAGACTTACATTTGAAAGATGCTAGAGTGCCTTATTTGGATGATTAAGTAGGAGTTACACATTATGCAGGGCAGATGACAAGAAAAAGTAACATTAGAGGATCTGTTTAATTTCTCACCTTCTAAGCTGGGACATTAGTTTAGGAATCACAAATATGATGATCAGGACTGCAGACTTTTGATTTCTGCTCCCACATTTATTGCTTACTTACCTTTTGTTTTGTGTCAAAGGGAGACTATCTTAGGGGGCCATTTCAACCAAACCTCCTTAAATACTGTTTTTAGTAGCTCAAAAGTATTAAATATTCCTTATATATTTTATGTAAAAGAATGACCATTTTGAGTAGTTATTTTTAAGTAACTTTGTTTGTTCATTTCTTCTTAATTTGGGATAATTTCTAGCAGCTGTCAATAAGTCAGCATTATTGAAGAAACATTCAAATGATGTGTTCCTTTTATTATAAATTCCATCAAAATTTTAACATTTCCCAAGACCAGGTCCTCAAAATTGTAAGATGTTGCATGTTAAAAAATAATTCCACTGTCAAATTTGAAAATCCAGGGTTTTTCAAAAATGAAAAAGAGCTATCTTTGCAATGCAAATTAAGACTTTAAAATGCAAATGAGAATTGAGAATCTATATGAGCCAAATTACAATTCATTTAAAAATTGTCCATTTTTATTTGTTCACAGAATACATCTAGGATTAACTATTACATGAGAGTGAATTCTAAGAAAAGTACTGAGTTAAAAATGAAATTTGAATACTTTAACTAATTAATCTATTATAATTTAAATCCACTTAGATTTCCAGATGTCTTGCTCATGTCAGAACACCCAACCTTTATTTACATGAGAAAAAAACAAATGTGAGTATTTCCTGCCTACATAGAGTGCTACACTCTGAAACATGCTTCCTCTTGTGGTAAAATTTAATGTAGGCCTAATATATGAAAAAAGAATGGCTTCCAGATTTAGGACAAAAAATATTTTTCACAAAAAATATTTTTAGATATAGTTCACTATTTGAATTAAACACAACACATAACTGAGTATATGAAAGTGTTGAAAACTCAGCATTTATAACCAAGAAAGCAAATTGCAGCATTCTGCACTAGCACCAAATTCTAAATGCTTTTCACCTAGATATCCTGCAAGTCAGTTTACATGACAGAAAATTAAATGGTACATCTTCTAAATAAAAATGGATGTATGAGACTGAAGGAATGCCAAGGAGAGTAATTGAAGTCTATGATGCCAAACAGGCCAAATTATACTCAAATTTTTATGTCTTAAAAATATTTTATGTAAATAGATATTTGTGTCATACTGAACCTTTACACAGTTTATTTTTGAAAGAGAACAGTTTGCTTAGAAAAAAAAATCTTCTGAAATGGTAGTCTGTGTTTTTATACTTGCAGAAAAAACATAAATAATAAACAAACAAATACATTTAAATAAACATTGACTTAAGGCCATAAAGACAGCCATATGCTTTTGCATACATTTCACAACTGAGCAGCTGTTCATGGAGCCTCTTCCATCTCTAGTTTTCCTGTTGACCAGTCTCTTCTGAAAGGCTTCTGTGACTGCCTGCCGGATGGAAATATTTATGAAAACACAAGGGCAGCCAGGATCGTCCAAGTGTTTTCAAAATGTTTGCTTGGCGAAGAGCTGCTGGCAGCCAAAATGTACTCCTACAAGGGCTTTAGTAAGTGTTTATGCCTCTTCAGAGTATTCCATTGTAAATGTGGGCAGATACCACACACTATTATCTCTAGAAGCTTTAAGTGAAGAAACTAAAAATCACTCTGCTTCAGGCCCTGCACCTGCTAGTCCTACCTCATTCATCAGTGCAATTTTAATCAATTCATAGTTACCCCATCCCCCATACACTTAAACCATCCCTATAATCACAGACACAAATGATAGAACTTAAGGCTTCCCAGTGATAGTCTTTAAAATAACTAATTAAGGTTACTCAGAATACACACACACACACACACACACACACACATACATACATACATATATATATATATATATATGCACTAAAACATGCAATTATGTAAGCTAAGAGGTACTTGGTGTTGTCATATTATAAGAAAATCCTTGGAATGATGTGTAACAAAACACAAATGAATAGGGATGATTATTAGAATATCCATTGCCAGATGAGTGAGGCATATTAGTAAGTTCTGCTTGTGTGCAAGATCCTTATCATAAAGCACTGTCTACGACACTCACAGGAATTTGCAGGATCAATAGTATTCTCTAAAAAATTCTTTTAGGGGGTTCTGCAGAGGGCAGTAAGGAAAAACAACAAGAAAATAATTACAATGACACAAATATATGAAGATGCTATAATGGAATCCATTGACTTATATGTTCAACTTACATTTTAATAGCACATATAAAACTAATTAATTAGTTCTGATGAGTAATATGATTTTTTTTTGTTTTTTAAGGCCATTCACTAAAGAGCAGAAGGTATGGTGGAAACTAGAGCATTAACAAATATGAGTCAAATAAGTGGAGATAAAAAGTTCAGGGGAAAATGTGGAATCACATAGCTTATATTTTTTCTAAGATTAGTCAATGATGCTTGCTACTTATATAAAAAGTTCTATTCCTCATCATGCAGAGTAGTATATTTCATGTACTTATTGACACACATTTTTATTGATTACTAACTAAAAAGATATAAGGTTGCTTTCAGTTTGCAGAGATTATGACTGACAAGGGGATAATTATACATGTTTGTTATATGTTAAACTTTGTGTGTTGTAAACCACTAAACATTAATTTTGCTGTACACTGATTTAAAATCAAGTTTTAAAATTCACAATGAAACCAAAGAAAAAAATTAGATGAGTCAATGGTTGAAATCAATGTCTTAAGTTTCACTAGCATCAAGATTGGATTTCAGCAATCATGCAGAAAATAGTAAGCTTCATTCATTTACTCACACTCATTTTCTGCAATATGATGTGTTTTTTTTTAAAAGAACAGTAACACAAAAATCAAGAAATTAAAACTAAGCCACATGCTCTTGGGAAGTTGGTTGCTTCTAATGGTGTTGCTGTTGTCAACACATCCTGAGACAAACACCTTCACAGTTGATCAAAACACAGCTGCCACACCAGCCCATCTGGACTCAGGAAATTACATGACATGGGTGCAATAACTTCTTTTACTCTAATAGTTATCCACATATGTGCCTATATCATCATTTCTTTAGAAATAAGTAACACCTGGATGAAGAAATAAAGTGGGAAGATCTGATGCAGAAAAAGCAGGATGCAACATATGGTTCTTAGCTAAGCTGCATTAGAAACATTTCTAGAAGAGTGTTGAGATAACATCCAATTAGTAATTCCACAAGGGTGAGGCTTCTTGAACCTGGAATCATGTATTGGAAAAGCAATTTGGCAAAAATTGTTCGACACTTTGCCTTTCAAAAATCAATACAAATGGGAGTGAGGAGCATATTCACTAGGCCAATAGTTATTAATGCTGTCAAGTGGAATTAATTGATCAGATCTTTTTAAAACTCATAACCAGACCAAAGTAGTTTATCATAAGAACACCAGCATATCATTATGACAAAGAATTAGTGAGTCAGAACATATTTGATGTTATGGTCAAATAATACTATGGTTAGAAAATCAGGTGAGAGGTGAGACAGGATTTTGCAATAGTTACTTTCTAGTATAAAATTTCCAAATATTTCAAAATATTTTACTTTTTCTGTCCATGGTCTTTGTAATGTGACTTTGTAGCTTGTCTCATTAAAACAAACAATAAGGGTCTGAGGAGATGACTCAGTGGTTAAAACCACTTGGCTGCTCTTCTAGAGGTCCTGCTTTCAATTCACAGCAAACACATTGTGGCACATATCCATCTATAATGTGATTTTATGCCCTTTTCTGACATGTGGGTGTACATCCAGATACAACAGTCATATACTTTAAATGAATAAATAAAGCTTTAAAAAATTCCACTTCATCAGTCACCAAAACCTGGGGATCTTTTATGCCCTACCTTAGACAAATGAATGCAATACATATGATGCTAAGCCAGTTCTAAGTGGTCAAACATCTATCCTCTCCTTTTTATTCACCTTACATCTATTCTATCCCCTTTTATCCCCCTTTGTTGCAACCTAGACCAATGCTTCTAGGGAGGTAGTGAGAATACAAAACAGAGATACTTTCTACCTGCTCAACTGTCTCTAGACCTACAGACTAGAAAAATGAAGCAGTATGTGATTTAAGAATTATGAGCCAGCTCAGCTGATACCAACTGAAGCCCAGGCCAAATTAGCAAAATCCTATAGGAGCCCTAAAGACTTATGAGTGAAATAAATGTCTGAGAGCAATTAATTGGATGCTTTGAAATATCCCCCGGAGAGTTTTTTGATTGTTACCCCTAAATACAAATGCTACATGCCTAGAATAATAAGTATATGATCTATACAGGTCTGCTTATTATATATTGTATATATGTAATGATGTTTCACAGTAGGCTGTATAAAATATACACTTACAATAACAAAAACTGGTACAGGAGAGATGTCTCAGTTGATAAAATGCCTGGTACCCCAACAAGAAGACTTTAGTTTATATCAACAGCACCCACAAAACAAAACAACCACAAAACCACCACCAACAAAACAACCACAACAAAGCAAGGGCCTCAGTACATGTCCCTAATCTGAACACTAGGGAGGTGAAGACAGATAGGATCTCTGAGGCCTACAGACTAGACACTATAGCTGTATGGGTAAGATCAGTAGGAAATCCTGTCTCAAAGAAAAGGATAAGGTGAAGAAAAATGAAAAATTGAGTGATACACCTCAAATTGACTTTTGACCTCCACAAGCTCACATGCACAGGCAAAACTGGACATACAAGTACAATATACAAATATACCCATTCACATGCTATACAAGCTACACATAAAATAACAAAATATATTTTATTATTAGATAAATGTCTGTTAATTTAAGTCACCCTGTTCTGGTGGTAGGTGTAGGGGAGTGCATTGTTACATATTATTAACTAACAAAAATAGACCTCAAATGAGTTTGGATTTACTAGTATTTATTTCTGGTTACCATTGTATTAAACATTACATATATTGCTTAGAGAAACATGAATGCATTCTTTTCAGTTTTGTATGTCAGAAGTCTGCACTTAGCTTCACTGGACTAAAAGTGTCAAAGGCCTATTTCTTCCCAAGGCTTTAGTAAGTAATCCTCATTGCCATTTCTAGTTGTTAAGGCAACTGAATTCCATGCCTCGGGACCCCTTCCTCAACTTCAAAGTGAATCACTTCAAGTTCTCTTTTTGTCATCCTATAACATTTTCATCTGAATATAACTCTTCCTGTTTCCCTCACATGAATATAACAAGTCTACCTGATAAGACATGTTCAAAATCTTTAATACAGTCGTTTCTGCAAAATCAATTTTGCTATGTTATCCAACATATTCCAGTTCTAGGATTTGAAACATTGATATGCATAGACCTCATGATCTAGCCTCTATCATATCCTTGAATATGCTATAATTAAATTATTTTCTATTTTTAAACTAACAGTTATATATTTTCATATTAAAAAAAACCCTCTATCTAGAGCTATAGCCAAATGAGACAAAGAAATAATTCGAATATCAAGTTCAGCTGGGAGAAAAGTTAGCTGAAAAACACTAATTAAAACTACTAGTTATTAACCTCTTCCTACAGCCTGCAAACTCTGCTAGGCATTTTACATTTCATTTTCAACATTACTGAAATCTTTCAAGGTACATTTTTACCTACTGGAGGCCAAGGCTAAGTAATTCATATTACTTGTATGAAGCTGGGAAATCCTGATAGGGAATATGGCTCCATATCTTTTTTTTTTCACAAAGGACATTATCTACTTTGTTTCATTAAAATCTTGCTCCTAAAAACTATTTTCTCAAATTGCAAATCTAATCACCTGTAGAAAAGATTTACCATGCACCAGTCTCTCAGGGGCAAGTAAGAAAAACCTTCTCTATTGAATACTGAGGGTTCTATTATAGATTAATATAGCTAGGAGTCAAATGCTTAAGTCATTTTCTAATTCTATATTTTAGCTTGATAATCCACCAATAACTAAAGGCTCATCTGCTAATATTTTCTAACAAACTTTAAATTTTTGACTCAGGGCAAAACTTGTTTTAATTGTCCTACAAATCACATTTATTCTCATAATAAATGTACTCAGTTTAATTTATTTTGACCTTGGCCTCATCATTTCCTGGCAACAAAACTTTAAATTTTGGTTACTTCAGAACTTTCCTAAAATTTTTACTTTGTGAAGTATATGAAGAGTTTCTTTGTTAAGGGAAAAATAGCAGCACCTCTGAGAAAACATTCCACTTCTAAAAAAAAATTGAAATGTTTTTCTATCTATATATCAATAGCAAGAAGAATGCTTTGGTTTGCATAGCTAAATAAAAACATTTTGACTATATGCATAATAAATGTGTCTTTATTTGAAATCTTTATGAGTAAAATATGTATGTATAATTATTACCAAATAACACCTGCCTTCATTATATTTAAAGCAATATTTAATTTTAGAATTTTACAATGCTAGTAAAAACAAAAAGGTATATCAATTACACTGTAAACTAAGTCCTGCTGATTTATTTTATGGTACATTCAAATACCTCGAAACTCCTTTTAAAAATAATAGTTGTATTTGTTCTTGGAAACTTTCACAGCATATATTTTAATCATATTCACCCCACAGTTTCTCTTGTATTGCTGCTCTCTGACTTCACCTCCCTACTTATCCAATGCCAAGTTGTTGTGAGTTGTTTGTTTGCCAGTGAGATCAATGAGTCTTTAATACACTCTTGGTTTCGGGACCTGTCATTGACTGATAAAACTACAATAGGTCATATCATTAAAGAAAACTGACTCAAGATCTGTCAAAAATTGGGTTGAAATTTTGGTGAATCTGTACATTGCTTTTGGTAGGGTGACCATTTTTACTGTGTTAATGCTACCAATCCATGAGCATGAGGATCTTTCCATCTTCTTCTTATCTTCTTCAATTTCTTTTTTTTTCAAATCAAACTAATTTGAGATTTCATCTTATACCTATCAATGTCAACAATATCAACAATGTCTAATATCAACAGGACAGGTGACAGGCTATACTGGTAGAAATATGAAGCAAGGGGAACACACATCCACCACTTATAGGAGTTCAAATATGTATGGCCACCATGTAAATCAGTGTGTAGAATCCTCAAGAATATTGTAATAGATGTACCCCAAGGTTCAACTATACTACTCTGGTGCATCTACTTAAAGGTTGCTTCATCATTACCACAGAGACACTCACTAAATCATCACCATTGATGCTCTATTCATAGTACCCAAAAATTAGAAACCATCTTGATGTCCACCTCAACAGAAGAATAGAAAAATAAAATGTGGCATGTTTACATAATAAAATATTACTAAGCTACTAAAAATATGATGTCTAGAATTTATAGGCAAGTTCTAGAAAAAAATTAACCTGAATAAAGTACCCCAGACCCAGAAAGACAAATATGGTATGCATTCATTAATATGTAGATATTAGCTCTTAACTCAATGATAACCAAACTACAATCAGTAGAAACTCAAAGAAGAATTATAGAGTAGGAGACTACAGGGAACAGATAGCTCTAACTAAGAGAGGGAAATAGAATAATTATGAATGGATGGAAGCAGGCACAGGAAAATCCAGTGGGGAAAAGGCAGGTAGACAGGGTTGAAGAAGGGAATGAGGAAAAAGACAGTTGAATTAAAGTGCATTAGAGGTGAACTATGTAAACTTAATAGAGTAGAAACTTATTATACTAGGATTGGGTTACATCCAATTGAGATTTTTGGCTAAAGAAGCCCCACAGAAATACTCAAACCACCTAGGCTGTTGCCACGACAATAGATTGCTCCCTAAAATCTGACAGCAAGACCCTATTACTGAAGTAAACATCTATATTTCTCATTGAACATGAAGAAGTCAAGATGGTAAATACACAGAGCCTTCATCTCTTTTATTCTACAGTGTTTGGTTCAGGAAGGTACTAGGATGCTACCAAAAGGAAATATAAACAACAAGCCATCCACAAACCACTAGTTCTATAATTGTGTCCTAACTGAAACATATGTTAGGGTAATAGTGGCATATAGCTTGTGGGACTAACTAACCCATAATTGATTTGAATTAAAGCCTACTCCATTAAATGGAACTGACACCCCACACTGATTGGATGACTAAAAACTATATATCCCAGAGACCAAATACTACTGGTCTTAATAAAAATAAGTAGTAAAACAATGACTCCTATTGATATTCTGCTATACTCATAGTGCCTTGCTCGGCCATCATCAGAGAAGCAGGAGCATGATGCTGCATCAGATGGAAACAAATACAGAGATCTGCAGCTAGACATTACAGAGAGAGAGAGAGAGAGAGAGAGAGAGAGAGAGAGAGAGAGAGAGAGAGAGAGAACTAAATATCCCTCCCTGCAGTAATCACCAGGGAATGAGACTTCATCTTCATCATCCATGTTTCATACTATAATTTTGTCTTCTGCATCTGGCACAGGTTTTCTGTGTTGCGGCCAGTACTGCCCGGCTTTGTGGGCCAAAATGTTGCAGCCTGCTCCGCTCCACGCTTGGCAGCCACTGTGTCCTGGCCCAAGCTGCCGCTCCAGTCCGAGGGTCAGGGTCTAGCGAGAGAGAGAGAGAGAGAGAGAGAGAGAGAGAGAGAGAGAGAGAGAGAGAGAGAGAGAGGATAAAGGGGAAGAGACGCGAAGAATGGAGACAAGACAGAAAGTCTGATCAAGTCTCTCTTCTTGAAGGGAATTCTGAGGTATTTATACGCTTTTGCCACGTGCCTTGTAGGAACATGGATACCACGTGCCTTGCAGGTATTGATATGACGTAAGCCTTACAGGCGTCTATAGTGTGGATAGGATAGCACGTGTACTGTGTGCCTTGCAGGCTTGGATACCACATGCGCCTTACAGGCATATATGGCCTGGATAGCACATGGACAGCACGTGAACCGCATGCCTTGCAGGCGTGGCTACCACGTGTGCCTTGCAGCTGGGGGCAGTAAACAGCAACACAAAATATGTGGCATATCAGAGTGTGCTTCAGCTGTTGTAGGCCATTGAAAACCAAATCTCTTATCAGGGTATATGGTTCCAGATGGCTGCAAAGATAATCTAGCCGCTTTCTGCTAAAAGTCGGCTCCCAACATTTCTGCATGTTGTAACTATTACTATGAGCCCATATGTGCAAATGTCCTGCTGTGTTTCAAAGTTTCCCTGCGATTAGCTGCCACCTCTTGCATCTATACACTTTCTGTTAGAATCCTCTTTCTTAAAGGACTGTGAGCTTTATGGGGAATGGTATGGCATATAAATTCCATTTATAGTAAAGCTCTCCACAATTTCATATGCTCTACATGTTAACCAGTTGAGTGAGGTTCTGTGTTAATTGACATGTACTGCAAAAGACACTTTTATAAAGAGGGTTGAATGTACCGAACTACAGGCATAGCAATAAGTGATAATGAGTCATTTTAGTGTTATGTCCACCTACCCGAATAGTAGGACTTGGTTCTTCTCCAGGGTGTCTTATCTAATCACAGGTTCTTGGCTCCTTTATAACCTTAGCAAAGTTATAATAGTTTCAAGAATGGGTTCCACCTCATGGAGTGGGCTTTAAGTCTAATGAGAAATTGGTGGTTACTCTCATAACATTCATGCCCTGCAACAGTGGTCATGTCTTATTCAAGCCAGTTGTTATTTGTTGAAGTTTGCAAGGTTCCCTGTTTGAACATAATGATTATTTTTCTCCTCTGGTAGTATAAATAGTATCTTTCAGCACTACTAAAGATGGATAGTAGGAATGATGCTCTCAGGTATGTGACAGCTTGATTTCTCCATTTTCTATGACTCATATATATGATGCCTTCAGCAATAGAGTATTAATATTAAGCACTGGAGAGTAAATAGTAGCATTGATTGGCAACAACATTTAAAGTCTGGGGTAATGCATTGATCAACAACTCAGAAATAATTACTTCCTGATACTGATATTTTTGTTTGTTAGATGCTGGTAGAATCTGGCAGAGGAACTGCCCCTCTGTTATAGGTAACTCCTTTTTAACTCATTGTATATGTGTATGTGTATGTGTATGTGTAGTGTATGGGTGTGTGTGTATGTGTATGTATATGAATATGTATATATTTTGGAAAGATGCTAAAATAGTTTTTTGGAAAGTTCTTTAATTATTCCTCCCCATAATCCCTCCTGTATTCTGCCTCTTAAGGCTCATTTCATTTAATTGTCCTGTTTTATTATTGTCTTTTACCCTATTGTATTTTTGTATTATATGCCCCCTCCCTTAAAAGATAACTTTCTCTGACATGGCCTTTCATGACTTTCCTAGTCTTTATGGGTATTCCAAATGAAATACACATACTTAAAGATTCAAAGCTAACATCTACTCTAGATATTTGTGCACTACTGCCACCATAGCAAAGTTATAACCAGCTAGGTCACTAAAATATCAATAATTTATCTTCTCATGGTTGTGAACATTGAAGAGCTGACAGCAAGATTTTAGCCTAGTATCTTCCTTAGAAAAACTAAGAAGGGTAATCTTCCCCATGCTTCTCCCTAAGTTGCTAGTAACTATAATTGAAGTTGATTCGTCTGTAGACATATCACTCAAATATCTTCCTCCATACACACATAGCTTTTTTATTTATCTATGTCCATTTCTATGTATCTCCTAATAAGCCATTGTTATGATTATCATTAATTATCAACTTAATACAACAGAAAGTCTCCTACGAAGTCTCAATGAATGATTGTCTGCAGTGTGGTTGGCCTGCAGCCATGTCTTTAGGCATTTTCTTAGGTAATTGATGTGGAAAGAGCCAGCCCACTGTGGAAATTTTGTCCCAAACGCTATAGGAATGGAGAAATCAAGCTGAGGAAAAGCCAGCAAGTAAATGACTATTCTTGAATGTAGATATGATATAGCCACCTGTTAAATTCTATGCTTTCACTTCCCTACAATGATGAACTGTATCCAAGAATTGTAAACTGATAAAAGTTTCCTGTATTTTCTAAGTTTTTTCTTCTTAGATTATTTTTTCAGAGCAACAGAAATGAAACTAGGACACTCCCCTATCCTATTGAATTAATATATCACATTATTTTAAAACAGTATTATCTCATCTAAGTACATTTGAAATGTGCTTATTTCCAAATGATTTGGAAGACAATGATTTTATAATATCAATTTTAAAAGATGAAAATCTAATCTTAAATATTTGATGATAAATAAAGCTCAAAGTTAAACCTTTAGTATGGCCTCAAAAGAACAATCAAATAAATATGAAACATTTGTTCTAGTGCTTGGGTGGCATTTGAATTCATGCCAAAAGTGTCATGTGTCATGTCAAAAGTTTGGTACTAAATATGGAAGAGTATAAGTAGAAGGACCTTATCATAGTTATTTTTCTATTTCTGTGAAGAGATATCATAACCAAGACCACTTACAAAACAAAGTACTTAATTGGGGGCTTGCTTACAATTTTAGAAGTTGAGTCTATGACCATCATCACAAGGATTATGGCAGAGAGAGAGAGAAAGAGAGAAAGAGAAGAAAGAAAGAAAGAGAGAGAGAGAGAGAGAGAGAGAGAGAGAGAGAGAGAGAGAGAGAGAGAGAGAGAATTCATGTGAGAGCAACTGGGCCTGCCACGAGGTCACACCTCCTGTTCCTTCCCAACAGTTGATGGATGATAGTCTACCAACATGGAACAAAATATTTTAAACATGATCCTATGGGAGCAAACCTCATTCAAATCACAACAGACCATTAAGAGATTAGAGATAGCATGAGGTGATTAGATCTTTATGTCACTAACCTTGGAGGCTGATAATGTGAATTTTGCCTTAATGGGTTTTCACAAGAACTGCTAATTATAATGTAAGTGCAAAACAAATCCTCAGTCCTTTCTTCATCATGATGTTTTCCTTCATACCTCTATATTGTGTTGTCAATGAGCTCATCAGTTGCTAAGCATATGAGATCACATGATCCTGATTATTTGCAGGTTCGCATGAGATGAGACCTCTTCATTATAATATATCTAACTTTAGATATTTTGTAATATCTACATTATCCAGTCTCAAGTGTTGAGTCCTAAATGTGTATGTGTGTTCACATGTGTGTTTATACACTTGAGGGTGTGCATGTGTCTCTGTGTGTTTGTATGTGTCTGTGTGTGTATATGTGGGTGTAAAGAAGAAGAGATCATGAACTTGAGAGAACATACATGAAGAGTCAGTAGGAGGAGATGGTGTGTAAATAACATAATGATAGTACTCATTTATGAAGTTTTTAAAAATAAAAACATTCAATTATGATGTATATCTATTTAAAAATTATATAGATAAGGAACAGAATAGTGACAAAGATAACGACTCACAGCACCATTCTCATTTTCTAGTTGCTCAAAAATCAATGTAACCTCTCTATTTTAGACATCAACAAAGCTCCCAATTAAATCACACAACTAAGTAAAACTATAGACATGAAAGATGTGGAAGTTCAACAGAAGGAAAAAATCTGGGATTATGAGTAAATCTGAAAAGCTCTCTAGCCTGTTCTTTCTTTACTTGCCAAAATCTGAAGTATTAAACTGATTATTTCCAACAATAAGATGTTTTGTTTGTGATAGCTCCTATTCACTGTAACAAAAATCCATGTCTTTGCAAATGTACCTATTGGAAATTATTCTGTGATTGAGAATAAGTTTGAATGTATAAATTAACTATCTATATAGCATTTCACAAAACATTAAAAAACAATTTGTGAATTTCTTTTCTCCTCTGAAACATCTATACCATCTCCAAAGTTGAAAATATAATGCTTATACATTTTCTAGTATACCAGAAATAGCTTCCCAATGCAGAGACAGTGCGTCTGTAATTGTAAAAAAAAATTGTAAAAAGTAATCTGTCATTACTTTGTTTATATATTCTTCCCAATGCATTCTATGATTAAAGTAGCCAATGTGTACCATATTCATATTATTGACATAAACAAATGGATATTAAAGAAAAGAAATGTCAACTTAAAGAGTGATTACTCTATATGATGGAAATTCTGAAAACAGGATCATTGTACTTTGACATTTGATGCTTATCTTTATAACATTATTATGATACTATCAGGGAAAATTAATGTGCTCAATGGAAATAAACATTTTAATCATGAAAGTAGAAAGGGGGGTACTTGAATAGAGAAAGGCAGTGTAAACAGGAATAAAAAATGTAATGGGGAAAGAAAGACAAATATTACAATATATTCAATATAAAATCCAGATAAAAGTATTCTATAATCTATACACACACATAACAGAGAAGGGGTTAAAGTCAAGAGAAGGCATCAGTTGGAAGGTACAGGGGACAAGAGAGTGTAAGAGATTCAAATATGAGAAAAAGTCAAAGATATACATGTTTGAAAATTCTCATAATGAGCTGTCTTGATGGCACATGGCTGTACTTATAATACTGGTGAAGATGAGGCTGAGCATCACCACTAGTAGCCAGCTTGTGATATATGAAGAGTTTGAAGTGAGTTGATGTAGGAAGCCGCTGTTAGCAGTGGTTATACGTTTGCATTCCCAAGATGGCACTGGCCTCATGTTTTCCCAGCAGTAAACAATTAACTGCGCAGATGCAAAGGCAGAGAGCCTGCCAAAGTCACTGCCAATCCCGAGGTGTAATATTGGGTGGTGAGCGAACAGCCAATCAGAAGTGAATACGTCACTCTAGGGTGTATTTTATGCTAGGCCCCTTCCTCGTCTCAGCCCTTCCGCTTCTTCCTGCGTCCTTCCGCGTTTTCCACATGTGTGTCACAGAGTAAAGTCCTCGTTTGCAGTAACTACCTGAATACTGTCTCTTGTGTTTTTCGTCCATGGGCGTGGGGGTGACACGGGAGGCGCACGTTAGAAGTTGACTACATACAGCAAGACCTTGTATCAAAAATAAACAAAAGAATTTCAGTGATAGATATAGAAAATAATAATATCAAGAAAATCAAAATTTGGCTATATTATGACTAATAAAATATAAGAATCTCTAAAAATATTAATGCAATTCAGATAGTGTTAGACAGGAGAAAATTAGAAAAGATGGGGGAATAACTAATGAAAATAGAACATATTCAATATGAAAAACTGTAGTAGAATTCATGGCTACAATGAAAATTATTTCATTACATAAAAGCATACAATGAATACAAACAACAAGAGTGGAGAGTCAGCTTGTAGAATTGAAAAAAATATTTCAAAATCACACATTTCAATAAAGGCTTAATGTCTAAAATATAGAAAGAGATTTCTTTGACTCAGTAATAAAAATGGATATTTTTCAAATAGACAAAGGGTGTTTCCCAAAGACTATATATAAACTATTCATAAAATATTAAAGCATATTCATGAGTACAAATCATTAGAAAAATTCAAATCAGAGCTCAATGAGACACCCATTTGAATGGCAGATGTGAATGGCAGTCACTTCTCTCAGCAAGGATAAGGAGAAATTAAAACCTTGCTACACTATTGGTTAGAATATAAAATAGAGCAGTTGATTCCAAAAGAAATATAAAAAATATTAAATTTCCACATGACCCAGCAATTCTACCATCTGATACATTATTTAAATTAACAGTAAGAAGATTTGAAGACATATTTTTATACTCATAATCATAGCAGAATTATGCTTTCATAATAGCCCAAAATTGGAAACCATATAAGTTGACAGGAATTCATGAACATATATATCAAATATGGCTATTACACACACAATAGCATATAATCTACCATTAAACAGGTAGGGAATTTTGGCACAAATATTTTGCGTTTCAAAAAATGTGATCTTTGTATAGTACTCAAATTCAAAGAATCAGAAAGTGTAATAGTAGTTAACAAGGGACAGTAAGGATGGAGAAACGTAATGATAATTAATTGTTTAAATATTTCCATTCTAGAAGATGAAAAATATTCAAGTTGTTATAAAACAATGTGATGTGTATATTTGGAAATAAGATGGCAAATTTTGTCAGCGTATTTTGGACACAATAAAATATAATGAAGAATTAGTTTACCATATATGAATTTATTTTTATAAAGTCACTAAAATGGAATACACATGTTGTATTTTAAAATATATGAGTGAGTTTGATATAATAATATTTAATTTTATTGGTATTTTATTTTTCTATAGACATGTATTCTGAACTTACAAAATATTATGCATGTATGTCAATGCAAAAATAAATTTAGTAAAAATTACATCTTCTGTAGTACAAATTTCAGAGTCATTTTATTCTACCAGTGTTCTATTCTTCACTTTCTTATAGACTGTAGATAACTGTGAGATAGTAAGCTTATATAAAGTCCAACATTGTGAATAAACTCTACTGACTGAGATTAAATTGATTTCCCTTCTCATATCCAAAAATAAAAACCACAGTTTGTCTTCATTTGCAATTCATCTCAACATTACTTTACTCCAAATAAATGTGTGCTAATTTGATTTTTCCTTTCAAACAGTTGTAACATCTGCCTAGCTTCCTTGTAGCATATGTATAAAATAAGATTCTTTTCCATGTATTCACTTTCATGTCTGAGATTCATAATATCACTTACTCTCAAAATTATAATTTATCATTTTTTCTTGTGTATTTGTAATATATGGTAATTTTAAAAATTTAAATATGTTTTTCATTACCTGAGATCTGGGAATCACAGTTATCCTACTGAAAGACTTCAAATGTCTTGCAAGGAATACTGAGCGTAAGAAGCAATTTAGGGAATGAGGTTTTAAGAGTAGGAATCAAGAAACTTCAGAACCACCAGTTTATTGTTTCTTTGATTTCTTTTCTTTTCTTATAGGCATATATTTTTTCACAATTGACTTTACTACAGATTCAACATTCTCTCTAGCCCACCACCCAACAGAGGTAGTGGAAAAGAATGGTTATTAGAATATGAGGGAAGTGGACCTGTTTAGAAATAATTCTTTGGGGCAATTCCAATCTTCATTGTTCTCAGTCCAATTCACTACCAGACACCAAACATAATTCAATATCTGCAGTCCAGCCTACTTTCAGATACCACAAACAAATCAGTAAGGGCAGTTCAATCCAGAAGAAACTTCAAGGCTTGCCAACGACCTGAATTCTCAGATGTGGTCAGAAGCCTCAGAAATCTCTTAAATTCTTTGGGGAGTTTCCTCTATGAAATTTTCACAGGCAAAGCTCAGCAATACAATGGGAGGTGAACCAATATATGTGTGTCATCAACGAAGAGAAGTGTGATAGAGCAAGATAGACCAAAGCTCACCCTCCCACTGTCCATAGGCTCATATTTATATCATGGATGATTTCACATGTTTGCAATAGTAAAGCATTTTTTCACCTGTGTCTGCTTTAGCAAAACATTCTTTCACCTGTGTCTGCTTTAGTAAAACATCATTATAACACAAGTATCCAAAGAAACCAGAAAAATTGGCTTTCTTTTTATCTACAGGTGTATATGAATATCTCTGTAAGTATGTGCATGTGGATATATGTAACTGCCGAAACCAGAAGATGCATTGGGTTGCATCGATCTGTAGTTACACATGGTTGTCAACCATCTGATATATGTACTGGGTGGCAAAATTCAGTCCTCTGCAATAACAGTCAGTACAAGTTCTCAACTGTGAGATATGACTCCAGGCCCATGACCCATTGTTTGTAATAATCTTTTCAATTTTATATCTGCTTCTATGCTCTGCTTTACCCTTTCTCCATATCCTTTAAGCCTTTAGCAAAATAGCTTTATTCAATTTGTAGTGGTGTTTCTAGGAAAGAGCAAAATGAATAAACTAAAGAAACTGTGCCCAACATAAGAACAATTCTGAAGGCATGTTGATTTTACCCACATAGTGAATTTTAATTTTTGCCACTAGTTACAATAACTACTTCCACTTTGTCCTATGACAGTAACTACTTGCATTTTGTCCTTTAAAACAAATAGAGAAAAGGTAAAAGATTTTAAGCCAAAATTTTAAAATAATTTAACTCCATTTTGGTGAATTATTTGACAATGTTCATACTTCAAAGTTTACTGAGTAATTATAATAAAATTATATTGATTTTCTGTTGGGCTACAGCTCATCCCTGTGTCATATATATGTTAAGTAAAATGTCAACCACTGAACTGCAGCCTTGGCTCTATATTGATTTTTCTGGTAAATATTATAACTAATGTTAATAGATGAATAGTTTTCTACCATGTATCTTTTGCATGTAAATAGCATCAGTGATATTATAGCATCTTAACCGCATTCACAGGACAATCTGCAAGATCTTTTTAATTACATTGTTTCAATAGACAGCATGTTCATTAATGAACAACATATCAAAGCAAATGAAGAACACTTGGGACATTAAAAGTCATAATAAAATATGAAGAAGAATTTGTGCCTAAGTCTTTGAGAATAACTGGAGAAAATCCTGTTTCAGAATACAGAAGTGCAGGTGGATTTTTTTAAAGTAAGCAAGTTCATTCTATATCAAAACTATGGGGGATTTATGAATTATTGCTATCTCAAGAAACATGATGTTCAGATAAACCCCAGCATGGCCAGTCTTCCTTTAATTCCTAATAAATGAAATACTTGTAACTCAGAAACAATCATAAGCCTTTGGAGTGGGTTGAAATAGCACTTCATTGTTTCTCAAGGGTTTTTTTCTAGCATAGTTTTCATAAAATAAGTTAGAACTTCTTTAGTGAAATACTAGAATTGGCCAATTTTTCTATGCTCTGAACATCAGAAAAGTTAATCTGAAATAACATGGAAAAATAAAAAAATAAAAGAAGGAAGGAAAGATAGAGAAAAAGGTGAAAGACAGAGTCAGACAGAGTCAAGGATAGAAAGATGGAAATTTTCATTCAAAAGTAAAAAAAAAAAAAAAACTGAACCCCAAGAGTAACCTCTGTAATAGACTACAAGAAATGAATGATGAAATATATGCAGATCTACTCATCAAAAATCTTGAAATTATCCATTAATGTGTTGCTGTTCTTAGTGAAGTTGTCTATTTCCATGCTTATTTATCACACAAGATGATGCATACACCTCAAGAATTTCATGAGATTTCCTTGGTACTTTAGATACATAAACTGGTATCTATTAAAGTAATTTTTAATATTGACTTTTAAAATTATTTTCCTGGAAGTCATTATATGGCTTCCCATGTTAGATATTTTAAAATATAGCCCATTGGAGAAGAGGGAGCCAAAAACTTTAACAGTTTATTTTGTAATAAAAATTGATTTTGGTAAATTCCTCTTCTCTTCACTTTCTCATAATTGGTTGATGTAGCCAGTAATGAACAAAAGTTGTTTTAACGTGTATAAAACTGAGAGCTCTGTAATCAAGTACAAATACAAAGCCATTTTTCCCCCCAAAAAATGTTTTGCAGTATTTGTGTTATAAAGCACAACAAAAAGTTCTGTTTATATGTCAGTATATAAGATTCCTTCTGAAATATGCTTGGACAATGACTTGAGGGAATAACCAGTGTTTCAAATTATGTCTTCATTGATAACATAAGGTAAAACAATCCAATAGCTTTCATGAATATAAACACATCATAAATATATCATAAAAATATATCATAAACAGTGAGGGAAATGAGAATTGACTATGCATACTATTAAGTAATTTTCTATACTGTGCTTATATATAATGCACACACATACACACATTATATGTATATATATATATACATACATATATATAATGAAGTTATTAGTTCCTCATTTCTCCAATCTTTCTTATTTAATGTTTCTAATATAAAAAACATTATTGTACCTCTTTAAAACTTTGTTCATATGTCCATACAATGTACCACTTATGCATTCTTTTGTACTTTAGACATATATATTTATGTAGCCACCTCCAGAAACAAGATAACCACTATATTCTATTACCCACATACGTTTTATCATTTCCTGCTTGTTTATTGAGCAAAAATTTGGTATTTAAAAATAAACTCATGGCAAATACTTATTAACATAGCAGGCCACTAGTTGATTCTGCTGCTGCCGAGCTCTCATGAGTATGAGAGCAAGTGACCACCTATGTCTAAGAGATATAATTGATCAAAGATTGTAGAAATAAGGTTCAAGCTAGTTTTTACATTTTCTACTGAAATAAATTTTTCAGAATAATAACTTGGTTAAGATACAAATTTACATCTTTGAAAGCCATAAATAGTTAGCAGAATTAATGTTAGTTTATGGTCACTGAAACATACAAATTTAGGAAAAGTATTTTCCAACAGAATCAAAATGCTGTCACATTTCTCTTGCCAGTGATAAATCAGAGAAGGTACTATTTTAATTAGTCTTTGTGTTTAAAGTTAACACACAAAATGGTGGGTTTCATTATATGGCATTTCCAAACATAATTCATTCTTGTTGATCCTCTTTCCATCTCTCTACTCTTCTCTAGCTAGTCCCTTTCCTCTTCTCCAAAAGTTCTCTTTATTTGTGTATATTACGTGTATTTCATGACCTTCTTTTGTGGGAGGAACTAGTTTTTCTTATCCAAAAGATATTATGATAAGACATTTACCACAGATTAACCTATATGATGGGAAATATAATAATTTGTAATACAATTGCAATTTAGTTTCTGTAATAAAAGTTTGTTCATCTGATAAACATATAGTATTATAAAAATAAATATCTTTATATTCTAAACATTCTAGAAACATTGTGTTTAATAGGAGTGGGTTTTGTTCACTCTATCAATCAGAAAAAAAACCCTGCTACTTTAATAGATACAAACATTTTATTTATTTACTTACTTATTAATGTTCCAAGAATATAGGAAAATACTACACTCATAATCAACAAGAAATAAGTGATATTACTTGTAGTCAAAAACTCAAATAGAAACCTTGAGGCTTTAATTGTAATATTTCAATACTAGTTCAGATATAAATACAGAAATGAAAATCTTACCACTTTTCTTACTGGGCAAAAAATTCATTAACTTTGATTCAAAAGAAGCAAATAGAAAAACAAGACAAAGAAATCTGATTTTCACTCATCTCACATTAAACTGAAACAAAATAATCGTATTAGTTTTCCATTTACAGAATGCATCAAATTGTGAGGCCAAAAAACTAAACAAACTAAAGCATCAGAAATCTAGCTAGTCATAGAAAAGAATAAAAATAAAATACCTACTATTTACAGGAGAATTCTGGAAGAGAAGTTTGACTCACTACATATTATCAAATTCCAGTGAGAAAAGAAATGAGAACATAAGCAAAGTTTGATCCCATTGGGATACAGAAACAAAACCATACAAAAATAAGTAAGTAAATAAATAAATAAATATCTTTAGGAGTTCTCTGGTAGAATCTGGAAAATCTTGATAAAATGGATGTTTTTCTAGACAGATAGGATTATCTTATCCATGTGTAAAACTTCATTTTATTTCCATTAATTTCATTCACTGATTCTGATATAAAAAACATTTCTATTTATATTTCTGTAAATAGAGATATGTGATTATTTTACTATTAGCAAAAACATATTTTAATTTATGGATGTTGCACAGTGATAGAAAACATATATATTTATAATTTTGAAAAGGTGTTTATTTCCATTTTGTGAATATTTTTTTTAAGTTCTTTGAGTCTGAATCTCACTACATAGCTCTAGCTGGTTTGGAAATTATTTTGAAGACCATATTGGTCTCAAACTCACAGAGATCTGCCTGCCACTTTCTTGGGATTAAAGGTGTGGACTGCTACACTGAGGTATTTTAACTTTTTATTGTTCTCTGGAGAGTTTCATCATGTAATGCTTGAAACACACTATGTAACCCAGTTTTTTAGTGACAACTTAAAACGAAACCCAATTACCAAATATTGTCATTCATAATTTATGCTCTAACAAATGTGAATAGCACTGATATTTAATTAAGTACAGACTTACCCTTTTCTCTAAAATTACTTTATAGTTTTCTTGATATTTATAAATATCTTTAGCCACTCCATAAAACTTGTAAAAGCATTTACATTGAGGTACTACTATTCATAATTTTCAACTTATTTTAGTCCACAATTAGAGGACACAATTGAATCATGAAAAAAGCAAGAAATTGCTCACTCTCTCTTTTTCTCTGTCTCTCTGTCTCTGTCTCTCTCTCTCTTTCTCTCTCTCTCTGTGCATGTGTGTGTATATTCACTGAGTTGATTTTACAATGAAATTATTTAGTTAGCAAATGTCTTTATAGAGGAGAATAAGAAATATAGTAAAAACAGGAAGTAGAAGGTGTCAGAAACTTAAAATGTAATTGTTATTCATAAAATATTAATGATATTCCTTACTGAAATTAACTCATTTTTCAATTCCTCAAGTAGTAATTTCCATTATGAAAAATGGTATCTTTACCTTTGATTCTTCTAATTGACTCTATATAATTAATTAGTTGTCATGTAGTTACTTACATCATGTTCTCTCCACATACAAGGCCTTATCTTTAATGAATTTTATGCCTTAGAAGGTCATGAATATTCATAGTAAGTATTTATTGGTTTTATTTTTAATGGCCAATATTTAGGAGAATACAAAAGATAGCAAAAGGTAGGAAAGTATATATCAGAAAGTTAAAATGTCACAACTAAAATTAAGGGCCATTTGAAGAGTAATATGAAACCTAATATAATACAAATATCCAAAAATATACATGTATAAATGTTATCAAATAAAAATTGCCAAAAATGAGGAAGACATATCCCCAACTGGCTATCACTTGTTACTAAATGAAGTTTCCAGAACCTACATCTAATTGAGTTGTCAGCCAGAGGGATCCCATGGGAAACCCCAAACAAGCCAAGCTGTTATCAAGACTATAGGTTGCAATATATAAACTGACATAAGGACTTCTGCTGAAGACAAGACATGTACAAGTCATTGAACATGAAGGAGTAGAACTGGTTTCTACATAGAACACTTACCCCTATGTTCTAATGTCTTCGGTAGAGGAAGATACTCTGCAGGCTACCAAAATAGAAATGTAATCACAAAGCAAGCCAGACGTGTTTTGATCTAAAATGGCTTGTTGTCTGATGAACATGCAAGGGAAATTGTGGTGCAAAGCTTGTAAAAAAAACTTGGATGATCAAGAACCTGAGACTATATATTCCATATAAGTAGGGTAAACCTAAATATCTTTTTCCAGAAAAGTAGCAATAAAATGATTTTCATAACAGACTTTAATAGTCATAGATAAGTGCCTAGTTCAGCCATTATCTGAGAAGCTTCCTCTAGCAACAGATGGAACACATATAGAAACCCACAGCAGGACATTTATCACAGAGTGAGAAACTTTGGAACATACTACCCTACAGAGGATGTCTTCACTAAATCCCACTACTCAGGTCTCAGGTCTCTGTAACCTTACCATGTGGAAGAGGAGGGAGAATGAGTGTAATATCCAGAGAGCAAGGAGGAAATGTTCCTCTAAAACATGGTCCTCTAAATTAACATAATCAAAGATCATTTACATTCAAAAAAATTGAGGAAGCTATCATGGGCCATGCAAGATTCTGTACCAAATTCTCTGTGTATGTATTATGGTTTCCAGTTTAGTGTTTTTATGGGATTTATGAATGTGTAAACTATTGAATGGGTCTCTGATTCTTGTACTATTTTTGGGATCTCTAAGTTACATTTTTTCCTATCCTGATGTGTTAGTTTTGTTTTATTATATTAAATATAGTGTATTATATTACATACTATTATCCCTTAAAAAAGAAAGTTAAAATGTAATTGTTATTCACAAAGAATTAATGATTCTCTTTATTAAAATTCTTAAGTTGTTTTTCAATTCTTCAAATAGAAATTTTCATTATAAAATCTGTTTCTTCAGCTATATTCTTCTAATTGACACTACATAAATTAATTTGTGATATATTTGATTGTATTATGTTCTTTCTATATATAAGGGCTTATCTTTTTGTTTGTTTTGTTTTGTTTTTTCAAGACAGGGTTTCTCTGTGTAGCCCTGGCTGTCCTGGAACTCATTCTGTAGACTAGGCTGGCCTCAAACTCAGAAATCCACCTGCCTCTGCCTCCCAAGTGTTGGGATTAAAGGCGTGAGCCACCACTGCCTTGCTATAAGAGCTTATCTTTAATGATGTTTATGCTTTAGGTGGTCATGAATATTCATAATAAATATTTATAGTTTTTTACTTTTAAAATACAATATTTTATACATTGAATGAAATTTAAGACTGAAATGTAGAATGTCCATTTTTAAAAACACATGGTCAATATTTATGTTGTATTAATATTAAAATGTATTCTCAAAAGGTTAATATTTTAATTCTCTACTATGAGAAAATTTTACATTAGATTAGTTTCAGAAGTGATTGGCAAACTAAATGTGTGGTTTCAGAACATATTGTTCTGGTTCATAGAATGAAAAGAATTTCCAGAATTTGGGAGATTTCATGAATGCTATTTACGTCTACATTAATAAAACTTGACTTCTGAAATTTCTGACTAAATGGTGAGTTAACTCTCTTCAACCAGTTTAATGATTTAATTTAAAATTATTTCACCTCTTTGGCATAGTGACCATGATCCATAAATCTTATGGTGATAAGATTTAAACCAATTAAAAAGCCCTTTCTTTTCTATTGTGAAGTAAGCTGCACCTCATTTTTGTTCCAATTTTCTTCTACTCTTCCAAAAGTTTGCTAGCTGTATATAAATTAACAACTTTACTAAGTCTTGATTTCAAAATACCATTCTAAGCTATTTCAAAGTCATCAGACTAAGAATTCTACCCTTAATACCTCTACCTGATACCTGTAAATTCAGAAGCTTAATGTGTCTACTTTCCTTTTCATTTGATAAAATTGAAATAAATATGAAGACCATAAAAATGTCTGATGGGATTGCTTCAAGTTTCTTTCCATTTAGTTTGATGATGGCTACTGGTTTGCTGTACATTACTTTTACTATGTTTATGTATGGGCCTTGAATTCCTAGTCTTTCCAAGATGTTTACCATGAAGGGGTGTTGAATTTTGTCAAATTATTTCTCAGCATCTAATAAGATGATCATGCAGTTTTTATTTTTACCTTTGGAGTTTGTTTACATAGTGGATTATATTAATGGGTTTTCATATGTTGAATCATACATGCATCCCTGGTATAAAGCCTACTTGATCATGATGGATGATTGCTTTGATGTGTTCTTGGATTCAGTTTGTGAGAATTTCATTGAGTATTTTTGTATCAATATGCATAAGGGAAATTGGTCTGAAGTTCTCTTTCTTTGGTATTTGTGTGGTTTAGGTAGAAGCATAATTGTGCCTTTACAGAATGAATTGTGTAGTGTTCCTTCTGTTTCTATTTTGTGGAATACTTTGAAGAGTCTTAGGTCTTTGAAGGTTTGATAGGATTCTGCAATAAAACCATCAGGTCCTGGGCTCTTTTTTTTGGGGGGGGGGGTACTTTTAATGACTGTTGCTATTTCTTTAGGATCTATGGGAATGTTTAGATGGTTTATCTGATCTTGATTTAACTTTGGTAAACTTGATTTAAATATGTTTAGAAAATTGTTCATTTTATCCAGATTTTCCAGTTTTGTTGAGTATAGGCTTTTGCAATTGGATATAAATATTTTTTTTTAAATTTTCTAACTTTCTGTTGTTTGTGTCTTCCATTTTGTTTCTGATTTTGTTAATCTGGATACTGTCTCTGTGCCCTCTGTTTACTCTGCCTAAGGGTTTATCTATCTTGTTGATTCTCTCAAAGAATCAGCTTCTGGTTTTGTTGATTTTTTGTGTAGCTTTTTGTTTGTTTGTTTGTTTCTACTTGGTTGATTTCAGCCCTGAGTTTGATTATTTCCTGCATTCTACTCCTTTCGGGTGTATTTGCTTCCTTTTGTTCTAGATCTTTCAGGTGTGCTGTCAAGGTGCTAATGTATGCCCTCTTCGATTTCCTTTTGGTGGCACTCAGAGCTTTTAGTTTTCCTCTTAGCACTGTTTTCATTGTGTCCCATAAGTTTGGGTATGTTGTGCCTATTCTAAAAAATCTTTAATTTCTTTCTTTATTTCTTCCTTGACCAAGTTATCATTTAGGAGAGCCTTGTTCAGCTTCCATGTGTATGTGGGCTTTCTGTTGTTTGTGTTGTTATTGAAGACAACCCTTAGTCAGTGGTGATATGACAGGATTCATGGGATTACTTCAATCTTCTTGTATCTGGCAAAGCCTGTTTTGTGACCAATTATATGGTAAAATTTGGAGAAGGTAACATGTGGGGTTGAGAAGAATGTATATTTTCCACTATGTTCATAGCAGCCTTATATATGATAGCCACAAGCTGAAAAGCACACAGATGTCCTTCAACAGAGAAGTAGATACACAAAATGTGGTACATTTACACAGTGGAGTACTACTCAGCTATTAAAAAACAACAAATTCATGAAATTCTTAGGCAAATGGATGAAACTAAAAAATAGGATTCTGAGTGAGTTAAGCCAATCACAAAAGAGCACACCTGGTATGTATTCACTGATAAGTGCATATTAGCCCTAAAGCTTTGAATGCCCAAGATACAATTCATAGACCACATGAAGCTCAAGAAGAAGGAAGACCAATGTGTTGATGCTTTGGTCCTTCTTAGAAGGGAGAACAAATTAACCATGAAAGCAAATACAGAGACAAAGTGTGGAGCAAAAACTGAAGGAAAGGGTATATCCTTTCCAGAGACTGCCCCACCTGGGGGGAGGGGGGGAACTATCACGTATAGTCACCTAAGCCAGACACTAGTGTGTAGGCCAAGAAGTGCATGTTAACAGGAACATGATATAGCTGTCTCCTGAGAGGCTCTGCCTGAGTCTGACAGGTACAGAAGTGGATGCTTGCATTCAACTGTTTGACTGAGCAAGTGTCCCCAGTGGAGAAGTTAGAGAAAGAACTGAAGGAGCTCAAGGGTTTTGTAACCCCATAGGAAGAACAATATCAACCAATCAGATCCCCCAGTGTTCCCAAGGACTAAACCAGTAACCAAAGAGTATACTCAGGAGCATCCATGACTCCAACTGCATATGTAGCAGAGAATGGCCTTGTTGGGCATCAGTGCAAGAAGAGGCCGTTGGTCCTGTGAAGGCTCTATGTCCCAGTGTAGAGGAATGCTAGGACAGAGAGGTAGGAGTTGGTGGATGAGTGTGAAAACACCCTCATAGAAGCAGGGGGAATGGTATAGAATAGGGGAATTGGGGGGAGGGAACCAGGTAAAGTGGTAATATTTGAAATGAAAATTTAAAAATTATCTAATAAAAAAGATAAAAAATGGGCCATGGACCAATTTTCCTGTTCTACTAAGACTATTAAATGATATTATGAGCTAATTATGTTTTGTTATGATGAAGGAAGATATTGCCAGCAAGTTAGAGATAAATTTTTGTTTACATTAATGTGTTACAATTTAAATTGAATAATACAAACCTGAATCAAGCATTCAGCAATCCAAAATTGTTAATCATTCTTTATGTATTCTATGTGAATGGGAGATATAAACTATAAGGCCTGAGATCTGAATATTTCCTATATCTCTGCTCTTAAAATGAAATATATTCCTTAAAGTAATAATTTTCAGAAAAACACAAGAAGACTTTTTCCAGTCTTGTCATGGGTAAAAATGTTTTGCAATATTATTTCCACCTCATAATGCTTAATTGTGAGCTTTTGTTTTAGAATGTTAAAAGATAATATTCAGAAAAAGCAAAAGCACAGGACCCTCTTAAGGAAATGACATATAATAAAGATTTTATTTTATACTTACAAATTATTCAGTTATAAGTGGCTGAGAAAAGTTGTCAAGAGATAAAAATGTATAGACTAGAAAAATTTAAATTACACACACACACACCAATGCTTTGAAACATAGCTTTCTTTTCCATAGTAGCTTCCCATTTCTGATTTTCTATAATTTTACTAGTTTTATGTATATCTATTTATTAGAATCAGAGTGAAAAAACCAAACATATATATTTAATACCTGCCTCTAATGCACTACACTATTTATTGCACCTACCATAAAAATTAAAACTATTAAATTTTTTACTCTTATGAAGATAATAAAAGCAAAAGAAGCCTGGCATGTAATAATATGTTCAATATGAGTTCATTTGTATAGTTCCTCAAGCAGGTTAGACTCTTTTGCTAATGAGCATATACATGTTTATTAGTCAGGGTTCTTTAGAATAGCAGAACTTTATATATCATTTACAGGCTATGGTACAACTAATCTAAAAATTGTGGGCTAAGAACAGAATGTCCAAACATCCAGAAGTTGCTCAGTTCACAGTGCTGGGTGTCTCATCTGGTTTTCACTAGAAACTGGAAATTTGATAATGTAGGTTCTTATGCCAGTAAAGAAATAGACTTGTTAGCAAGGCATAAGCAAGCTGGCAAAGAACAAATCTTTCTCCTTCTGTGTCCTTATATAGGTTTCCAGCAGAAAGTATGACCAAGATAAAAGATGAGGTTTTTCTGCTTCAAGGTCCAACTCAAAGATGTCTGTCTTCCTACCTCAAGATCTGACCATAGGTATATGTCTTCTTACCCCAAAAGAGAAAACTAAAAGTGGATTAACCCACTTCAAACCAAGCAAAATAATCTCTTAAAGGTATACCCTCCATCTCTGGATTGTAGTTTATTTCAGATATTGCCAAGTTGACAACCAAGAATACCCATCACAACATGTGATAAAGTTAAGATAAATCTGTGAAAACCTGTGTATGAAGGTCTCATTCGTATTATTTTCAGCCTTTCAGCTATGATCAACTGTGAAAAGTTTTGTTTGTGTAGATCAGTCTGCTAATAAAAGAGAGAAAAAAAGGTTAAATACTACTACATCAAGCTAGAGTGGCATTGAAACAGCAAACAATCATTCCTTGTTAAGCATTCAGGCATCATATTTTGCTAATGATTTTATATTGTTTTTAGATCCTCATGTGATGCCCCAGCATTTATGCAGATCTTGAGAACAGAAGTTTTCACCTGATCAAATAGTATCCTAATGATTTCTGCACCCCCTTTCATGTTACAGGCTATCATTTTTTTTAATAAAAATCAATATAAAACACTCACAGTATCATTTTCCCTGTATCTTTCTTTGTTTTTTGGTTGTAGCCCTAAAGATTACAACGGGAAAAAAAATGAGAAAAAAAACCACTAGAATTCAATAATGTATATTGCACTCAGTTTTGCTAATTGATGGCATTTTGAAAGAGTAGTTGGCAGTTGGCCTTATACAATATTTTAATAAAGACAAAGATACAGAGAATTGACAAGTCAACAGAAAATGTTTTGGGCTTCCAAGTGTAGAAAACTGTGGTGAGCTTATCATTAAGAGTGAAGCTAATAGAGTAAGTGAGTTGTGATGTTTGTTTGTTTTTGTGTGTGCCAAGCAATGTCAGCAACAACCTGACATCTTCATGGCCACAGACCATTCCCAGAGAGGGAGTATATGACAAACCTTATTTCTGAGAAACTTTTTTTCAGTCATAAAATAGCTTAAAAAGAACTTGTTTATTTTTTATAAAAAATGCAAAAGTGAATAAAATATTCAAAATATAAAAATGATAGAGAGCTCGTTTCTCCATATATCGATTCTCAGATGTGTTTATTTAAAAACAATTCTGACACTAATAATACGTTTTGTTGTTCCATAACAGAAATTTCTTCTTCATATGGATATTGATAAACATCAGTCCCTAAAGCATCCTATGTTAGAATTTTCACACCCCAGTTCTTGGTATATAAACACTCCTTGCATACAAATGAATTAAGGGTCTATCACATATTACCTTTGTCTGAAGAGACAGAACTCTCATATGTTACTAGCAGCATGGATGATTTAAAAGTTAGAATTATTATTATTATTATTTTGTTTTCCCCTGTTTTTCTTCCCAGGAGTTTTATTGTTTCAGGTCTTATATTAAAGTTTAGTCAATTTTGAGTTAATATTTATACACAATAAAAGGAAAATGCCCAATGCCATGTTTATGCATGTAGATTTACAGTTTCTGACACAATTACAACTGTTAAAAAAATTTTATTAATCAGTTCATTCATTTACATCTCAAATGATATTCCACTTCCCAGTTACCCTCTCTCTACATACCCCCATCACATGATTTCCCACATCCCAGTTACTTCTCTGCTGCCCTCCATTCCACATCTGCTCTCCAAACTCCCTTTTGCCTGTATGAGAGTGCTTCCCCACACACTCAGACTTTCCCACCCCACCATTCCAGTATCCCCTTACTCTGGGACATCAAACCTCCCCAGTACCAAGGGCCTTCCCTCTGCTTGCTGTCAGGCAAGGCCATCCTCTGCTACATATGTATCAGGAGACAAAGATCTCTTTATGTACACTCCTTGGTTGGTGGTCTAGTCTCTGGGAGACCTGGTTGTCAGGCCAGCCTATGTTGTTCTTCCAATAGGGTTGCAATTCCCCTCTGCTCCTCCAGTCCTCTGCCAGGATCCTCACCAGGTTCACTGAGTTCAGCCTGATGGTTGGCTCCAAGCATCCACCTCTGCATTGGTCAGTTGCTCCCCAGAAACTGCCACACTTGTTTCCTGTCCACAAGCTCCTTTTGCACACATCAAGAGTGCTGGATTTGGTGTCTGCAGACCTGATGCATCCTCAGATGGGGCCATTCCCCAGTTGGCCCTTCCTTCAGTCTCTGTTCCATTTTTTTGTCCATGTTCTTCCTTTGGACAGAAACATTACTGGGTTAAAAAAAAAAAACAAAATTTTAAGAAGGGTGGATGGCTCCATTCATCAACCAAGGGTCATGCCTATTTATTGGAGTTGATCTCCACAGGTTCTATACCCAACTTCACTGTTCATCACAGCTAAAGTCAATCCCATTGGGTCCTGGGTGCCTCATGTTTTTCTAGTGTCTGGGACCCACCATTGGCCATCCTTAGTTCTTGTTCCCCCTGCTACCTATTTTTATTCTACTTCCCGACCCTCTGTACCTCTCTCAAGTCTTCTCCAGATTCTGATACTGCCACCCTTATTTCCTCCTCCTCTTTCTTTCTACCTCACTTCTCCCCCTCTCCTTCCATCTCCTACAATCATCCTGTTCACCCCTCAGTGAAGGACTGAAGCATCCACCCCCTGATCTTCCTTCCTTTTACACTCCGTATAGTCTGTAAGTTGTATCATATGCATTGTGAGCTTTTGGGTTAGTATTCACTTATTAGGGAGTACATACCAAGTGAATTCTTTTGTGTCTGGATTACCTCACTCAGGATGATATTTTCTATTTCCAATCATTTGCTGGTTAATTACATGAAGTCATTGTTTTTAATTGCTGTTTGGTACTCCACTGTGTATATGTACTACATTTTCTGTATCCATTCTTCTGTTGAGGGACATCTGGGTTGTTTTCAGCTTCTGGCTTTTATAAATAAGACTGCTATGAACATATTGGAGCATGTGTCCTTGTTATATGTTGGAGCATCTTTTGGGTATATGCCCAGGGGTGGCACCCCTGCATTCTCAGGGATATATTCAATTTTCTGAGGAACTGCCAGAATGATTTCCACAGTGGTTGTACCAGCTTGCAATCCCAGGAACAATGGAGGAATGTTCCTCTTTCACCACATCCAGGACAACGCCTGTTATCAACTGCATTTTTGATGTTAGCCATTCTGATTGGTGTGAGGTAGAATCTCAGGGTTGTTTTGATTTGCATTTTCCTGATGACTAAAGATGTTTAGCATTTCTTTAAGTGCTTCTCCGCCATTCATGATTCTTCAGTTGAGAATTCTCTATTTAGATCTGTGCTCCTCTTTTTATTTATTTTTTATTTTTTTTTATTAGATATTTTATTTACACTTCAGATGGCATCCCCTATCCCCATTCCCCCCCCACCCCCTTTAGGAAACCCCTATCCCATTCCCCCTTTTCCTTTTTGCATTTATACATTTTTAAAAAATAATGTTAATCACAGGCTTTATAAGTTTGGAATTGTTCAATCAGAGGTGTAACCCACTGACCAACCTAGATATAACGACTATCTTTAACTGGTGGAGATACATGAATATCTGCTTCCCTGTCTCCCCCCTCTTTCTCTCTTTCATCACCTAGCTTCTCCTCTCCTTCTTCTTCTCCTCTTCTTACTTCTTTTCTTCCTCTCAGTACTCCTCCTACCTTAGCTCCTCCTACACATCACCCACAGACACAATGAGAAGGCCAAACCTAAGGATAATAGGAATAGATGAGGGGGAAGACTCCCAAATTAAAGGACCAGTAAATATCCTCAACAAGATTATAGAGGAAAACTTCCCTAACCTAAAGAAAGAGTTGTCCGTAAATATACAAGAAGCCTACAGAACTCCAAATAGTTTAGACCAGAAAAGAAATACTTCCCGCAATATAATAGTCAAAACATCAAATATACAAAACAAAGAAAAAATACTAAAAGCAGTAAGGGAAAAAGGCAAAGTAAGATATAAAGGCAGACCTATAAGAATTACACCAGACTTCTCACCAGAGACCATAAAAGCCAGAAGATCCTGGACCGATATCATACAGACCCTAAAAGAACATAAATGTCAGCCCAGACTACTATACCCAGCAAAACTGTCAATCATTATTGATGGAGAAACCAAAATATTCCATGACAAATCCAAATTTACACAGTTTCTCACCAAAAACCCAGCACTTCAAAGGATAATTGGTGGAAAACTCCATCACAAGGAGGGAAACTACAACCTAGAAAAAGCAGGAAAGTAATCTTCCAAAAACCGTAAAAGAAGGTAGCTACACAAACATGTCTCCACTGCTAATAACAAAAATAACAGGAAACAACACTCATTTTTCCTTAATATCTCTTAATATCAATGGACTCAATTCTCTAGTAAAAAGACATAGACTATCAGACTGGATACGTAAACAGGACCCAACATTTTGCTGCATTCAGGAAACGCACCTCTGTGGAAAGGACAGACACTACCTCAGAGTAAAAGGTTGGAAAACAATCTTCCAAGCAAATGGTCCCAAGAAACAAGCTGGAGTAGCAATTCTAATATCAAATAAAATCAGTTTTTAACCAGAAGTAATCAAAAAAAATAAAGAAGGACACTTCATATTCATCAAAGGAAAAATGTACCAAGAGGAACTCGCAATTCTCAACATCTATGCCCTAAATGTAAGGGCACCCACATACATAAAAGACACTTTACTAAAACTTAAAACACACATGTGCTCCTCTTTTTAATAGAATTATTTGGTTCTCTGGAGTCTGCTTTCATGAGTTCTTTGGATATTTTGGATATAGGCCCTCTATTGGATGTAGGGTTGGTAAATATCTTTTCCCAATCTGTGGGTTGCTGTTTTGTCCTATTGATAGTGTCCCTTGCTTTACAGAAGCTTTTTAATTTTATGAGGTCCCATTTGTCAATTGTTGCTCTTAAACCATAACCCATTGGTGTTCTGTTCAGAAAATGTTCCCCTGTTCCCAAGTATTTGAGGCTCTTCCACACTTTCTCTTCCTGGTTTTATGTGAAGGCCCTTGATCCACTTAAACTTGAACATTGTGCAGGGAAATATGTATGGATCAATTTGCATTCTTCTAAATGCAGATGGCCAGTTGAACCAGCACCAATCTGTTGAAAATGCTGTCTTTTTTTTACTGAATGGTTTTAGCTGTTTGTGAAATATCAAGTGACCATAGGTGTGTGGCTTCATTTCTGGGTCTTCAATTCTATTCCATAGACCTACTTGTCTGTTTCTGTACCAATACCATGCAGTTTGTTTTTTTTTTTATCACTATTGCTCTATAGTATAGCTTGAAGTCAGGGATGGTGATTCCCAATAAGTTTTTTTTTCTTATTTTTGAGAATAGTTTTTTGCTATCCTAGGTTTTTTATTATTCTAAATGAATTTGAGAATTGCTCTTTTTAAGTCTCTGAAGAATTGAGTTGGAATTTTGATGGGAATTACATTAAATCTGTAGATTCCTCTTTGGTAAAAAGTCCATTTTTACTATATTAATCCTGCCAATCCATGAGCATGAGAGATATTTCCATCTTCTGAGATTATCTTCAATTTCTTTCCTCAGAAACTTGAAGTTCTTGTCATACAGACCTTTCACTTGCTTGGTTAGAGTCACACCACGGTAGTCTATATTATTTGTGACTATCATGAATGGTGTCATTTTCCTAATTTCTTTCTCATCCCTTTTATCCTTTGAGTAGAGGAAGGCTACTGATTTGTTTGTGTTAATTTTATATCCAACCACTTTGCTGAAGTTTTTTTTTATCATCTGTAGGAGCTCTCTTGTAGAACTTTTGGGGTCACTTATGTATACTATCATATTATCTACAAATAGTGATAGCTTGACTTCCTCTTTCCCAATTTGTATCTCTTTGATCTGTTTTTGTTGTCTTATTGCTTTAGCTGGAACTTCGAGTACTATATTGAATAGAGAGGGAGAGAGTGAGCAGTTTGTCTAGTGCTGAGAGGGCGGCGGGAAAACCGCCCGCCGGGACCAGGGGACGGGAAGCAGCCAGGAAGCCGTGCGGGAGGGCGCAATGTCATCCAAAGATATATAGCTAGTAAGAGACCAGCCTGAGATATCTGAGATTTTATCTCACTGTTTTCTTTTAGAAAGTCTATAATCTATATAAGCCATTTATGCACTGTGCTAGGACTATATATTTAAGTGAAACCTGGAGATGTGGGCACTAATATCTCAGGTTAGCCTTGAACTTAGTCTTATCATAAATTGAACACATTCAGGTAAAACCAAAATAAAGCTGAATCTTCTATGGCAAATTTGATTTTTTAAATACCTTCTTTGATTTCTACCTTAATAAGACTGAAAAAATCAAGTATTGACATCGGTTAATGAAATATTGAGTGGAAGGAGTTGGACATCATCATAGTTAGGATTATTATTACTATGATTAAACACCATGACCAAAAACAACTTAGGGAGAAAGATATTTGTTAGGCTTATAATTTTATATAATTGTTCATTACTGAAGAAAGCAGGATAGGAATGCCAACAAGCCAAGAACCTTTAGGGAGCAGCTAATAGAAAATACATGGAGGGATCTGCTTACTATTTTGCTCCCATGGCTCCACCTACCTTGGGATAGAACCACTCATTGGGCCCTCACCCATCAATCACTAATTAAGAATATACCTTACAACTAGATCTTATGGAGGCATTTTCACAATTGGGGTTTCCTCTTGCCAAAGGACACGAATCTGAGTCAAGTTGAGATAAAACTAACTGGTACAGCCATGAAATCATGAGCAAGCTCCATTCTAAGGAAAAATCAGCCATAACCTGATTCAGTAGAAGTGATATGATACATGTAGACCAGGCTTATAGACAAATAGAACAATTTTAAAAGATTTGATGCATTAAATTTTTGTGACCTTTCCTTCCTTCCTTCCTTCCTTCCTTCCTTCCTTCCTTCCTTCCTTTCTTCCTCTTTCCTTCCCTCCCTCCCATGCTTGTGAGCTCTCTCTCTCTCTCTTTCTTTGTTTTTTTCCTGGCTATCCTGAAACTCAATATGTAAACAGACTGGTTTTGAACTCACAGAAACTGACTGCCTCTGCCTCCTAGGTTATGGGATTAAAATTATATGATACTACATCTAGTGACAATAAATCTTTTTTAAGTTATTAAAAATGTACAATTAGTGTTCTTCCCTTGTAATCATTTTTTTTAAATTATGAGACAATGTCTGGCAAAAATTTCTCAGGCTGGCCTTGAATTTACTATATATGTATGACATTGTACTCACAACTACGCTGCTATATATATCTTCTGAAATAGTTGCAATCACAGGGATGCACCCTTAGGCTTGTCATTTTCTTGCAGCTCTTAGTTGTAAAAGCCATTATTTGATGTTCTGTTATGTAAGAAGTATAATATCATATACATAAAAATAATATTTTTCTTATTATTTCAGCTTAGCAGTAGTATTTCTCAATTATTTATTTTTTATTATATATGTATGACTGTTTTTCCAGTAATACATACATATACCTAAGTGTGACTGGTGCTCATGGAAGTCTGAAGACAGTGAATGCCCTGAAACTAGAGTTACAGGTGGTTGTGGTCCACCATGTGAGACCTGGGATCTGAACCTGGGTACTCTGTAAGAGCTCTTAAAATGACTGAGTCATCTCTCCATTCCTGGAAGTAGTATTTTTAAATTGTGAATATATATATATATATATATATATATATATATATATATATATATATTTGTTTCAATCAAATCTTCAAAATGTTTTTCATTTGTTAAAGTTAAAACTCTATGCATTCAAGAACGTCTCCTCAATTCTTGCTTTTTTGTTTAATAGCTCAGATTTTACTTATAAAGTTTCATTGAGTTTGATCACTCATACACATTAAGTCCAGTCATACAGCATTTTTCTCTATATCTGTATTTCCTACTTACTATGTAAGTGTTTATATATGTCATAGCATATGTTAGAATTCTTTTTCTATTTAAGGCTGATAATATTACACCGAGTTTATAGATAATATTCTGATCATTTGCCAATGAACTTTCAGTTGTTTCCGTCTCTTGACAGTTTGCCATCTAGTTAAACCAGAGTTCATACATTCCCAAATGCAATAGGAAAGATGAGGACATTTTTGGAGATCTGAAAGACTCAGGTAATACTGACATTTAGTACCAGCAGCCAGATAACAATGAACACAAGTCAGTATTTAGGACATATACAATTTAAACAAGATTAAATAAAGAAACCTCACCAAATATTACTAGCAAACATGTTGAAAAATTCTAAATAATAATAAATTTATTGAAGACCAGCCTTAGTCCATGGTGGTCCAATACAATACATGGGATTACTTCAATGTTCTTATATCTGTTGAGGTTTGTTTTATGTTCGAGTATATATTTGATTTTTGAGAAGGTACCATGAGGTGCTGAGAAGAAGGTATATTCTTTTGTTTTATGGTGAAATGTTCTGTAGATATCTGTAAAATCTATTTGGTTGATAACTTCTTTTAGTTTCAGTGTATGCCTGTATAGTTTGTTTCCATGATTTGACCATTAATGAGAGTGGGGTATTGAAATCTCCCATATTATTGTGTGAGGTTCAAACAGAAAGTCCACATACATGTGGAAGCTGAGCAATTCAATGATAACTTGGTCAGGGAAGAAATAAAGAAAGAAATGAAAGACTTTTTATAATTCAATGAAAATGAAGGTACAACATACTCAAACTTATGGGACACAAAGAAAGCAGTGCTAAAAGGAAAACTCATAGCTCTTAGTGCTTCCAAAAAAAAAAAAAAAAAAAAAAACTGAAGAGAGCATACACTAGCCATTTAACAGCACACCCAAAAACTCTAGAACAAAAAGAAGCAAATACACCCAAGAGGAGTAGAAGGCAGGAAATAATCAAACTCGGGGCTGAAATCAACCAAGTAGAAACAAAAATAACAAAAAAGAATCAACAAAACTAGGAACTGGTTCTTTGAGAAAATCAATAAGATAGATAAACCCTTAGACAGACTAACCAGAGGGCACCAAGTCAGTATCCAAATTAACAAAATCAGGAATGAAAATGGAGATATAATAACAGAAAACAAGAAAATTAAAAAAAATAATCAAATTCTACTACAAAGTCTATACTCAACAAAGCTAGAAAATCTGGATGACATGGATGAATTTCTAGACAAGTGCCAGGTAACAAAGTTAAATCAGGATCAGATAAACCATCTAAACATTCCCATAACCCCAAAGAAAATACATGCAGTCATTAAAAGTCTTCCAACCAAAAAGAGCCCAAGACCAGATTGTTTTAGTGCAGAATTCTATCAGAACTTCAAAGAAGATCTAATACTCTTCAAACTATTCTACAAAATAGAAACAGAAGGAACACTACTCAATTCATTCTATGAAGCTACAGTTACATTGATACTTAAAAGACCCAACAAAGAATGAGAACTACAGAACAATTTCCTTTCTGAATATCGATGCGAAAATACTCAATAAAATTCTTGCAAACTGAACCCAGGAACACATCAAAATGATCATCCACCAAGATCAAGTAGGCTTCATTCCAGAGATACAGAGATGGTGCAATATATGGAAATCTATAAATGTAATCGACTATATAAACAAACTTGGAAAAAAATCACATTAATATCTCATTAGATGTGGAAAGAATATTTGACAAAATACAACTTGCATTCATGTTAAAAGTATTGGAGAGAGCAATAATTCAAGGTGCATACCCAAATATAATAAAAAGCAATATACAACAAACCAATAGACAGCATCAAACTAAATGGGAAGAAACTCAAAGCAATCCCATTAAAATAATAATAATAATAATAATAATAATAATAATAATAATAATAATAATAATAATAGCCAGTGCTATTAGTATAGTCCTGTATAACAGGACTACACTCAGTATTTGTAGTGCTGGGACTTGTGCTCAGGATTTCTTATCATGACTCTACCAACAGGGCTGCATTATTAGACCTAAGCATAAAATTATATTTAATATATTTGGTGCATAAAATATCTTCTTATATGCTCTTTATAGGTTGTTTATATTCAAGGACTATGGAAAACTAGAGAATTAAAGATTAAACTGAATAAACTATTAAATAGCCCCTCAAGTAAAGGAAGAAGATGTAATTAATGCTCAGAGCATTCAGAGTCAACAACCAATAAGCATCTCAGTGGTTAAGAGCACTGACTGCTCTTCCCAAGGTCCTGAGTTCAATTCCCAGCAACCGCATGGTGGCTCACAACCATCTGTAATGGGGTCTGATGCCCTCTTCTGGTGTGTCTGAAGACAGCTACAGTATACTCATATAAAAAAAAGTAAATATTAAAAAATAAGCATCTCAAAGGACATGCATATATGGCTTCTCTCTCCTCTGCATTGAATAGCTTATTTTTATAATATTTAGTAGCCAATACAGGGTTGAATATATTGAATGGATAGAACCATGATTTTAAAAGCTAATATATAATCATGCCCATGAATTCCAATGTTTTAAACCAGATCCCCAAAAGATAAGGATATAATAACTAAAACTTTATATCTTAGTCCATTACCTCTTCATCTTGCCCATTTCCCATTAAGCTCCTAGCAGCCACAGGTCTATCCATGTCTCACCCACTGAATTTACTCTCAGTAGTGAATATGTAAAAATATCTAGTGTCCTTCAATAGATAAATGAATAATGATAAATTATTTATGTATAAGTACACACAGTATAATATGATCAACCAAAAGAGATTTTTCCAATTATGGCAATATCAACATGATTGGTAGACACATAAAGGGAGACAAAGCAAGCAGGGAAGTGCAATCATGCACAGTATCACTTATATGGGTAGCACAGAAATGTCAAACACAAGTTTTTATTTGTTGAGAAAAAATGAACAAAATCAGAAAGTATCAGATATAAAGACATGGATAAACAAATGCTGTAATTCACAATTAAGCAAAAAAAAAAAAAAAAATCCACTGATCACTTACTTAGTTCTTTAAAAAAAAGTGAAGATGTCCCATCTACCCCTGTTTTCTCAAGAATAGGGTGAATTTTAAAGGCCTGAGGGAAGAAAACAATATGCATATAGTTTTATCCTTTTAAATTGGCAGTTGATTGTACAGAATACTAGACAGGGGCAAAATTATTCAGTCAATAATTTATTAGATGAAAATGGGTTCTTTGTACAGAAAGGGAAGCTCTGTTTAGTGATCTGTCTCCTACACCATGACAGTAATAATTTTCTTATCTGTTACTTATTCTAAATCACAAGATTAAGTCAACATTCAACACTGAAAAACATCACAGAAAATGTAAGGTTTGTTAAAAAATTAGATTAAACTTAGTTCTCCAGCCTTTACCTGACCATTTGATATCTGTGATGCTCCATTTATTAAGATTGTGATACATGCTCTCTTACTCTCTTGATCTCTTGCCTCTAGCTCCTCTCTGTCCCCTTCCTCTTCCCCCTTCTCTTTCCTCTCTCTCCACATGGTCATAGTTGGCCTCTAGTTCTCCCTCTTTCTTCTTCCATTTTCTTCCCCCAACCTTTGCCCTATCTCCTGAATAAACTCCCCTCCTCCCCCCAAAAAAGATTGTGATACATGACCAACAAAATTAAAGTGTTGTGGGATAGCTTCTCTTCATCTATATGGTGAAGTTATGTGCAAATTCTACTTGTATTTATTGCAAAATATAAAGTGAAACATAATTATTTTTTAAAAAGTGCTTCACAGCTAGGTCCACATAAGACACAACCAGAAGAGGTTAGTTACACACGGTCTCTTTAAATCCATTACCTACCTCAAGGGAAAAAGTTCAAGAAACATATAAAGGCAGACCTATTAGAATTACACCTGGTTTTTCAACGAAGACTCTAAAAGCTACCTAACAAAACTCGCAATCACCATAGATGTAAGAAACTGAAATATTCCATGACAAAACCAAATTCAAACAAAGTATTTTCACCAATCCAGCCATATAGAGGATACTAGAAGCAAAATTCCAACCCAATGAAGCTAACTACACATACACATACACATACACACACACACACACACACACACACACACCAAAAAATAAATATTTTCACACCCTTAAAACCAATAGAAGAGAAATACACAGACACTTACACTACTACACTACTACTACCAACATAAAATTAACAGGAAGTAACAATCATTGGTCATTACTATCTCTGAACATCAATGGACTCAATTCCTCTAAAAAGATACAGACTAACAGAATGGATGCATAAATGAAATCCAACATTCTACTGTATACAAGAAATACATTTAAGTAACAAAGATACACATTTTCTCAGTAAAAAAGGGCTAGGAAAAGTTTATCCAAGCAAACTGACCAACAAAAACCACACTGGCATAGCCATTCTAATGATTATTACAACAGACTTTCAACCAAAATAAATCAAAAGAAAAGGGGAATGACTCTTCATACTCATGAAAGGAAAAATCCACTCTTATGGATTGGTTCAAATGCTATTTGTATTAATTCAGTTCCTGAATTGCACGAGAATCTGACATTGAACATGCTGAGGTTCCCTGTCCCTAGCTGGTTCTAATCAGTAAATAAAGTTTCCTGAAGCCAATGGCTCAGTATGAAAACAGAGGAGGGACTTCAGGATATGCCAGCAAAGGGACAGAAGAATAATAATTTAGGATCAGCATGCCAGGAAAGAAATAGGATGCAGGCTTGAGAGCTGCAGAAGACATAGTACCAACCATGTAAGAGCCAGGGAAGAGTGGCCCTAGGGAAGCCTTCCCTGATTGAGTCTGGGGTTGCAAAGATTTTAGATGCAATAATTCAGGAGTATTGGAGAGGAGACATTAGCAACGTGGAAGTTTGGAAGTGGCACAGCCAGTGAGCTGATTTAGACATATTAAACATAATGCTGTGTATGTGTCTTTCATTCAAGAATCCAGAGCATTTGGGTAGGCAATGAGGCACTCACTCAGCTGCTTCAGCGGAGATCAGAGTGGATTAACCTACTACCACTACAATCCACCAAGAAAACATCTCATTTCTGCACATCTATGCCCCAAATACAAGGGCATCCACATTAGTAAAAGAAACACTGCCAAACTGAAATTACACATCAAACCCCACACATTAATATTGGGAGATTTCAAGACTCTACTCTCACAGGAAATTGAGACAGAAATTAAACAAGAGAAATAACAAAACTAACAGAAGTTATAATTCAAATGGACATAACATATCTACTGAACATTTAACCCAAACTACTGGGTTGATGTGCCCCCACATGGGCGCATGTGTGGGGGTTCTATTGGGCAGTGTTGTGGTCCCCATGTGTCTGCTATGGCTCATTCAGCTGGAACCCTGGCTCGCAGGGGCAGAAGCATGGGAATTTGACTGAGTTTCCTCAACGCAGCACCGGTGCTGCGGGGGCCCTGCCCAGAGTGTGGAGAGAACTCAGTCTGATGTCCAGTGGGGGGTAGGGCTTTTGAGTGGACCCGGAGGATGATGGTCTTCATTCTCAGGCTCCCAGACACTACTCTGGGGTCATGGAAGAACAGAGATGTGGGGGCATAAAGGTGGCCTGCAGCTGAGAGGAATGAGTAGGGGAAGAAGCCCCCAACAGCGCCCTGCAGGAAGGAGATTCTCAGTTACTGCACTTAGTTACTGCTTGGCTGGATTGCTGGCTGCTTGCTTGAAGAGGTAGCCTCCACAGAGGGAATGCAGAGAAGCTCTCCACGGGAGGTTAGACAGCAGCTCAATACTTGGAGGGCCCCTCCATGGTTCTCCATGGCAGGCCCCAAAGACACAAGGAAGTCCAACTTTTTGCAATGTTTATTGTCATGGCGGAATATAGATGAATCTGGCTGTACCCCCCTGAAACTCAGGGCAGACCTGACTTAAATAGGGAGAGAGGATGGAGGAGGGTGTGGGAAAAATGCTTAATTGGCTATGCCCTCTAGCCTTCAGGTATCTCATTAATATGGAAATCTCTTGAGGCAGACCAGCCTGTAGTCACATGCCCTCTACCTGTGTAGGGTCTGGTAGGGGCTAGATACTAGGTGACAGGAAGGCACAGATCAATGAAGGTATTGGGGGTAAGGTGGCCTTGTGTCAAGAGCCTGGAGTCTGGGGGAGTGCCCAAATACCTAACTTAGTCCCATTAGGGTCCAGGATTCTAGGCCTGTGCTCAACCAGGAAACAAGCTATCCTTTCAAGGCCCCAAACCAAACACAAAGAATATGCCTTCTTCTCAACACCTAACAGAACCTTCACAAAAACTGATCATAGTAATCAGTCACAAAGCAAACCTCAACATATACAAGAAGACTGAAATGATGCCATGCATCTTATTAGATCACCATGGAGTAATGTTGGACTCCAACAGAAGCAGAAACAACACAAAGCCTACATATTCATGGAAAATGAACAACTCTCTACTCAATTATCACTGGGTCATGGAAGAAATAAACAATTAAAGACTTTCTAGAATTCAGTGAAAATAAGGGCACTTCATACACAAACTTATAGGAAACACAGAAAGCAGTGTAAAGAGGAAAGTTCCTAGCACCAAGTCCTCTCATAACAAAATTGGAGCAACCTCATGCTAATAAATTAAAAGTATGCCTAAAGATCCTAGGGGAACAAAAGAAGCAAACACACCCAGGAGGACTAGATGGTGAGAAATAATCAAATTTGAGGCTGAAATCAATCAATTAGAATCAAAGAGAAAAATACAAGGAATAAGTGAAATCAAGAACTGTTTGTTTGAGAAAATCAAAAGGAGAGACATACTCTTAGCCAAACTAACTAAAAGGCAGACAGACAATACCCAAATTAACAAAATCAGACATGAAAAGGGAGAGACAATGAAGGACAATGACAAAATTCAATGAATCTTTAGATCATATTTCAAAAGCCTGCATCCCACAAAATTTGAAATTCTAAAAAAAAAAATGGATGATTTTCTAGACAGATACCAATTACCAAAGCTAAATAAATATCAAGTAAACCATGTGAATAGTCCTATAACCCCTAAGGAAATAGAAGCAGTTATTAAAAGTCTCCCGAGCCAAAAAAAAAAAGCCCATGGCCAGATGGATTTAGCACAGAATTATAGCAGATTTTCAAAGAGCCCATGCCAATATGCCTCATACTATTCTACAGAAACAGAAGGAAAATTGCCAAACTCATTCTATAAGGCCACAGTCACCCTTATACCATAGAAAGACTCAACAAAGAAAGAGAATTTCAGACCAATTTCTCTTATGAACATTGACCCAAAAATACTCAAACACTAGCAAACTGAATCCAAGAATACATCAAAGATATCATTCACGATGATCGAGTATGCTTTATCGCAGGGATGCAAGGGTAGTACAATTCATGATAATCCATCAACATAATGAACCATGTAAACAAATTGAAAAAAGATGACAAGATCATTAAATGTTACAAAAGCCTTTGACAAAATCCAACATCCATTTATGTTGAAAATCTTAGAAAGATCAGGGATTCAAGGCCCATATCCAAATACAATAAAGGCAATATACAGCAAGCCAATAGATAATATTAAAATATATGGAGAGAATCATAAAGAAAATCCATTAAAATCTGGGAAAAGAACAAGGCTGTTGAAACTCTTCTTATCTCTTCAATATAGTATTTGAAGTTTTAGCAAAAGCAATAAGACAATTAAAGGAGATCAAGGGAATACAGATTGGAAATGAAGAAGTCAAGCTATTTGCAGATAATATAATAGTATACAAAAGTGATCCCCAAAATTCTACCAGAGAACTCCAACAGCTGATACACACTTTCAGCAAAGTGGATGAATACAAAATTACAAAATTAACTCAATGAAATCAGTAGCACTCCTCTATACAAATGATAAAGGAGCTGAGAAAAAACGTTAGGGAAACAATATCCTTTCCAAGAGATACAGTTAATATAAAATATCTGAATAACTCTAGTCAAGCAAGTGAAAGACATGTATGACAAAAAACTTCTAATTTGAAGAAGATATCAGTGGGTGAAAAGATCTCTCTTGCTCATGGATCAGTAGGATTAACATAGTGAGAATGGCCACCTTAACAAAAGCAATCTAGAGATTCAATGCAATCCACACCAAAATTCTAATACAATTCTTTACAGATCTTGAAAGAACAATTCTCATCTTCATATGGAAAAACAAACAAACAAACCCAGGGTAGCTAAAACAATCCCGAACAATAAAAGAACTTCTGGACGTATTATTTTCCTTGACGTCAAGGTGCATTACAGAACAATAGTAATAAAAACTGCATGATATTTGAATAGAAACAGATAGGTGGATCAATGGAAACAAACCAAAGACTCAGAAATAAACTAGAATACCTATGGACAAGTGAGGAAAGGCAAAAAATTCTTCTCTCTCCTCTTTGTCTTCAGTACTTATACACCTTTCACAATACATGATCACATGTTACAAAGTTCACCACAATTTCACAAAAAATCAAATCATAAATTGAAATAGAAGTTTACAACAGAGGATGTTTACATGCATATCCATTAGGAGTAATTATCTGACTAAATATTCATCTCCTGTCTCAGCTCCACAGGTTCAGGGAAGGTTTAAAACCATAACTAAATTATTAGTGAAGTTTTGTTTAGATAAACCCAGCCAATATTTTATTTTCTGTCCCAGCACCTATAATAAATCATTTTTTCATTTTTACAACCTCTTGGAATGTGCTCTGAGTAGGAGAAAATCTGGTTATTATCTATGAGCAATTGACTGGTGACACTTGAGAGACTGGCAGAGTTCTAATTGCAGTTTTGACTATCAGAAAAAGACCTAATAGCAGTTCCACTATAACAGAGCTTAATAATCACAGATATAATTTTAGAAATTCTTATAGGATAATCATTAAGACTTAAATCTATATAGCATCATTACAAGATAGTACATCTTCGTGGATCTGCAGAGATCTGCTCCAAAGGGGCTTGCTATTACTTAGCGATTGCTATATATGTTTAATAATAACAGGAAAAGCATATAAGTTGCACAAGTATTTCTTAAAATGAATCCCTTACAGCCCAGCTTAATAAGGATGAACCTGTAGCAAATAATATAATTAACCAAAGTAGGCCATCTCAGGACCATCACCTGTTAGTTACTAGCTTGTCCTATTATGGCTCCTGACAAGAGAATGTGTTTAGTACTGTGACAACTTAATATGCTGGAGAGGAAGGGTACTGAGGGGTGCTAATGAAAGGGTTAAATTTTTTCAAACTTTAATCCTAACAGGCTGAGCAGAACCAAGAGTGCAGGTCAGCTTGGTCGTGAGCTCTGTGTTTCAGGAACTTGGCTGACCACATGATAGATGGTTGAATACGAATAGGCTCTTGAGAATAGCCTATGCAAAATGTTCCTCATGACTGTTACTTGGACCCTGTCACAAACTGAGTAATGGGCTGGGACTTTCCACAGATACTCTCCAATGCCCCCCTTCACTCCTCCTGGGTTGTGGCTTTCCTCCTGGGTTGTGGTTTTTGCCTTTAAATTTTCTCTGCCTCCAAAGCCTGGGGTCAGACCCCACTGCCCCTGCATGGGTCATGGGTCTTGACCTCAGCATGCTGACCGAAATATACCTCTTGCTGATTGCATTTAGTTTGGTGTCTTGTGAGTTATTGGGTGGCCATGAATTCTGAGACTTGGGTGAGGTCCTCCCTTCGTGGGGGTCTTACACTAACACTCAGAGGAGAGCCCTCTGTTCTCAAAGGAGAAGGGGAGGTTGGAATGGGGGGTAGGATCTGCATAAGAGAGTACTGGGATTTGTTTGAGGGGGGCAGATATTGGTATATAAAAGGAATAAATAAATAAATATAATACAAAATAAAATAAAGATCAAAAAGCTTAGAATATCACAAATAAGGCCACTATGAACAGAATTAGGGAAAGGCTGGAAGAAGCTGAGGATGATGGAGACCCTGTAGGAGAACCAGCAGTCTCAGTTAACCTGTACACCCCTAGATCTCTCAAACACTGGAACACCAACCAGGAAGCATACACCAGCAGATATGAGTCCCCCAACACATATATAGCAGATGACTTCCTGGTCTGGCCTCAGAGGTCTGGTTGGGTAGAATGTGGAAGACTTGAAAGGTATACTAGGAGGGGGCAATAAATTCTGAAGTGTAAAAATAAATAAATAAAAGACAAAAAGCTTAGAATATGTTAAGAAATGGAATCAAATTGATGAATATAAAATGCAAAAAATAGAGGCAAACAAGATGATTCAGTGCATTTAGGCACTTGCATCCAAGCTTGATAATCTGAGTTCAATCCCTGAAACCCACAGGGTGGACAGAGATAACTACGTCAAGGTTTTGAATGCCACACAAATGTACAGTATGGCACACATCCTGAAGTTATATGCATACACACACACACACCAAATAATTAAATGCAAAAATACTAAAAGAAAAATTATCATTCCTTTGTAGCAGTGCCAAGCATTTGAAATCAATATATCTCAAATTAACCCTTGTGCTCCAAAGTCAAACCTGCATAATTGAAATCAACTGACAGCTCCCCCTACTGTTAAGTTTTATTATTGATAGGTATAGCGTTTATGGAAACCTAGCTCAAGAAAACACAGAAAGTTATGGGGAAGATTGTAAATAATGTGATCATGGCAGGCTAGGGTGCCTCTAGCATTTAGTCTGGAGTTATTGACCCCATGTCTGTCTTTGCTCTGACTTCTCTAGACCTTAAGACTTCAGCTTCTTGAAGAGCTGAAATTGGATGCTTCAGAATCATGGATGCAAACTCCATTCCAAAGAATGAAAACTTTCTTTTATTTAACACTTTTTTGTTTAGATTAATGTTTTATATTCTGAACAGAACAACATATAATTACTGCTTCAATTAGCATTAAAAAATAAAGAAAAATCTCATCCAGACTCCTTGTCTTATTTATCTTCTGTAGTTTATTTATCTTCTGTAGTTCAGTATGAAAATACAAAATGAAAACCAACGAAGCAAACAAAACCACAATATATCATAAAACAAAACAAAACAAAAATATGACCAGAAGTTCTTGTACTCTTTCGATCACATTCCCATCTGAGTTTCCTTAAACCACTGAAAGTTTCTATAGAAAATAAAACCTGCATGTCTTTGCTGACCATTCCCACTTTAAATTTCTTTCAAGAAAGTACACTAAAGCTTCAAACATCTTCAGCTTTTACATTTTACTCATTATCTACTGAAGAGACTGTCTTTTACTTCATGAAATAAGGAAGAGAAAAAAAGAGAAGGGAGAGAGAAAATGAAAGAAACAAAGTGAAGTACTCAGAAAGGCATCAGTCAGTTCCTATTTTCCATAATACCCAATAACCACAATCCTTCACCATTCACAGTTCATGTCATCTCTAATTGCAAACTCAGTGGCAATCTTTTGTGCCTTTTCAAGGGTAATTTTTCGCTTTTGGTTCATACCTTCAACAACAGCAATAACAAAAAATACAATTGGTAACTTCCTTTTCTAAATAAAAACATCTTTATATATATATATATATTTCTGTGACCTTCTTTTACCCTGCTCTTTCTTATACTAATTTTTTTTCAATTCATTTTTTTAAACATCTCTACTTTGTCAAAACCCCATCAAAACTTTGGTTTTATAGGTTTCTAACATTCAACATGTCACTTTATCTGTTATGTACCTGATCTTATTCAACTGCTTTGTATCCTTTAATTTTGGTCCATTCTTGGAATAGATCAAGCCTTCCTAAAATACCTCTCCAAATATTACTCAATGGTATATCTCAGTGTTTGTTTTTCACCCTTCTTTGTTAGATTTATCCTCTCTCTATATCCATGTGATGGACCATTTCATAGCACAGTCCTAGTTTTGCTCTTTTTACACAAAAGTGGTTCTCAAGCCTGGCTGCACTTTCAAATTACACGGAGAGCTCTCTGAGATTATGGATACAGGAAAAACATTCCTTCAGAAATTCTAATTGTATTAGATAGGGCAAAGAGTAATATCTCCTATTTCTTAGAAGGAGATATTATCAAAACATAGTGTTTCCTAGGTGATTCACAAATACAGTCAAGACTGAAGAATTCTGCCTTAGAAAATATTCTGTATTGTAACTTTAAATATCAATAAAATCCTAGTGATTCCTAATTGTTATCACCAGCCAGGAACTTTCTCCACATATTTAAGTGATTGGCAGTATTAGGAAATATTTCCAAAAGATAGGTTTCAAATGGAATTTGATGAGTGCCTTTTCTTCAATCATCAATAAACAACCTGTTGGTCATAGTCAACTTCCTAATCAAAACTGAGCCTTAAATATTACTCCTCCCCCATTCCATATCACTCTCCTCATATAAGATGCATTGATTTAATTCCTTGGCTATGCCAATAGACTTCCCTCTGGTTCTTTTGCATAAATATTCCACATTCATTGTTTAATTTACTTGTTTTAGGGTTCTACTTATCCTTTCTATGTGCCCTGAACTCTGAAAACTATAAGCACAATAAAGTTTTCAATCTACCCTCAAAATATTAGCTAATCCCTGATTTAACTGGTATACAAATGTAGGTCCATTGTCTGACCCTATAAATATAGGAAAATCATACAATGGAAGAATTTCTTATAGTAGTTTCTTTGCTACTGTCTGAGCAGTCCTCATGTTTAGTTGGGAAGGCTTCAGTCTACCTTGAAAAGGTATCTATGAACACCAATAAATATCTGTATCTGAATTTTCCCAGTTTTATATCTGTGAAGTCTGTTTCCTAATAGACTCCTGGTTAGGTTTCCAGATATCTAGTAGCAGTCTCACTAGCAAATGCATTGGTCAATTGACAGGCCTTGCAGTTCTTAACAATTTCAACATTTTTCAAATTGACATCTCTAATTCTGATGTGAGACTGGCAGACTAAGTTCAGCATTCTTGGGTCATCCATGTATGAAGAATGGTGGATATTTTTCAGTTATTTTTTTCTGGTAGATTTAGTTTGAAATTTGCTGTCTTCCATCATTCCCTTATGACACTGAGATATGGGTAGGCTTCTGACCCAGATCACATCTTTTGTAGGCTGGTAAGAGCATAAGGATCACGATTTCAAGGGCCATCCACAGGCCTATTTTATCTGCCTTGTTGTTCTCTGAGATTGGGTCCTTTCCTTTCTGGTGTCTTAAGCAGTACAGGACCATATAGAGTCCTCAGTAAGGAGAGGACTTCCTCTTTGTGATAGCCCATTGACATGATCAGTAGCAAAGGCACACTGGGTATCTGTGTCTCTTGTATTTTCTCAGTTCTCACACTTTGGTCAGAGCTACCAGTTCAGCTTTCTGGGCTGACATCCCTGCCAGGAGTGGCCTCACTGGTGTTTGAGACCACCACTTCCCCAGCATACTTCTGTTCATCCTGAATGATGCTTTCTTCATTGGTGAACCATGTTACATCTGTATCCATCATGGGGATATCCTGAAGATCTTGTCTGGTCCATGGATGTGGGCCAAAATTTCCAAGCAGTCATGCAGAGGCCTATCAGGTTCTGGGTCAGGCAGCAGGGTAGCTGGGCTAGAGGGCAGCTGGAGCCTTAATTTTATCCTGGGGGCATTTAAGAGAAGATACTTGTAATGAGTCATTCTGGCATTATCCTTAACCAGGAGACTGTTGCTGCAATGATGTGTAAACAGAAGGGGCAGCTTCTGGCAACTGGATGTAATTTCTTTGACAGGTAGGCCATTGGCTGATATCAGGGGTCAGAGTCTGAGTGTGCATCCCCCAGATATACAGAGATCATCTGTGGTTGGCAGAGTAGTACCTTCTTATTAGTTCAAGATTTTTAGGGCCTCTGATAGACCCTGGATCTCTTTTAGACATGTTTTTTCCTGTTGCCATGGGAGGTCATTTATAAACTGTTGAAGAGGCTTCATCTTATGGTTTCTGCAAGACAGAATGTTGAGCTCTATTAATTATTTACAAGGAATCTGGTGGTTTTTCCTTTCACTTTTAAAATTACCCTGGGATGGGGAAGGGGATCTGAACCTGACCCCCATTCTTTATCTTCTAAGGCCTGCATTTGGATAGACTTGTTCTTCTTCTTGGGGCATTCCCTGGCCCAATGGCCCTCTTCCTTCAATAAACACATTGGTTCTTTCTTAAGTGGGGGCATTCGCAATCCATAGGGCCGCCCCTTACCTCTTTCTTTAGAAGCCATCTGGTTTAGGTGTCTCCCATGGTCTCCTGGTTTGGCCATGGCTGCCAACTAGATCTTTGCCAGATGATGAGGTTATTACTTCTGTCCTTTCATCTGCTTCTCTTTAGCCACTATTGTTACCACCAAGTCCCTAAGATGCTTTTCTTCTAACCCCTCTCTCTGACTAATGTCATATACTTTGGCCAGATTAGTTGGCTCTCATTCAGCTGCTTTGAGACCTGCCAGGAGACCCTGACAGTAAACAAAGAACCACTTCTTACATTCAATGGTGCAAAAGTCACAGTCTGGGTGAGTCAAGGGAAAGTAAGCATCAATAGCTGCTTGGTTATTGGGGGGGCTCCCATGTGGGGCCAGGAACCAGCTTCCTTGCCTCTGACTGGATTTTCTCCCTTCCTTCTGTGGTGAAGGAAACTTGAAAATGTTGTTGACAATAAAGGTCACTACTGGTAAAGGGCCACGAGTGATAAGGTTGGTTTCCTTGGTCATCATTTGGCCAAGCCGCATGCAAGGGCAGTAAAATAGAGTCTGACTGGGAAGCCAGCCCCCTTCAGCTTTGTGTCCCTGGCACAGTTCACCCTCCCCCACCTACAATGGAGCTGCCTGTGGCAGAGCTGCCTACAGAGACTGCTATCCTGCCTGTGGGTTTGAATAAGGTATGGGTGGAAAGATAATATGGATGGTCCAGTATCTCTTTCTTTGTGTCCTTGGGCTTTTTGATAGCCAAGGCAAGAAATTCTGTCTGTTGTCTGGTGAGAAAAGGTTTAAGCCAAGAGGGCGGCAGGTCATTTAGGTGGTCTCTCCAAACTCACCAACTGGTATTTAGTCTGGGTGGCCAAATTTGGGTTGAAAATTATTTTCTGTATCCCTTGGGCAAATCTCAGGTCAAAGGATTCTCCTGAGGGCCAGATGGTGTTGAAAGTAAGCCATTCTGACCTATAGAATGAATATCTTTCTTAATAAGGACCAAGAAATTCCTCCCTCTAATTTAACATCCTTAAAATGGTTGTGAGCAATTCTAATGGGATTGAAGGTGCCTGTCCCATGTTAATACATCTATCAGAGTCACCTCGTAATGAGAAACGCAAGTATAACACACAAAACCACAAATTTGACCTTTCCTTTCTATCAGGCAGAATATAGAAACAACCAGAAAATGGCACACCCACACACAAAAAGAAACTCATCCCTTCCCCTCTGTCAGGTAACCCACAAAATACACTAGTCCAACTTTTCCTCTCTATCAGGCAAAAACAAGAAACAATCAGAAGGTGGTGCTCACACAAGAAATTAAACTCATCCTTCCCTCCTTGTCAGAAAGAGACAAAAGTAATCAAATTGGTGAGGTATCTTCGGCTCTCCAAGCCTATACCCACACGAGATCCGGATTCAAGAGGCCTCTTGGCCACTTGTGGCAACAGTCTCCTGACATATCTGTCTAACCTTCTTCCTGGCTACTGACACATATTCAAGGCCTTTTTACAGAACAGAATTACAGATGTGGCACCACTCAGAATTTACAAAGAATGGCATAGATCAAGGTGCTGCCTAGATGCTTGGTACCCAAATCTCTGATGTGCACAAACAAACTGCTGCACCAAACACAGAACTATGAACAGATTTTCAAACACAGATCTATGGACAGATTTATTATAAGGACAGAGAGGAATCTCTTAACACAGATTTAGCGTATGGACAAACAAGAAATAGGAAGTTAATTGTAGTGCTACAAACACACATATGGAACATTTGGACTGATTCACAGACTTAGACAGAAGTTACTGATGTGGATACCCTCCAGGTCAGGTCCAGGAGACCTTGAAGTTCCCCCACTAATGCACCAAAATGTTGTGGCAAAACTTTCATGAACTCCAAAAGACCAGCTAGATCCTGAATCTGATGTAATCACAACAGTCTTTTTTCGAGTGGTCTTAATTCACTGCTGACCCACAGGCCAAACATGCACTGAACACTCATCAGGACATGGTTTTATAGGAAGGGGGAAGTGAGGGTTGAGTATTTCTAGACTGGCAAGCATCTAATTGGGGTACCAATGTGGCCTTTAGCATAATTGGTTAGTGCTGGGTGCCAGTCCATAAACATAACTTCTGATTTCTTCCTAATTGTTAGTTGTTAGGCAAGGGGTGGGCTTGTAACCTTGAGGTGCTGGGCTTGTAACCTGGAGATGAAGATTTGGGGGGGGGGGTTAACCTGGAAACTGTTGCTAAATGCTGGATTTGTTGGGGAAGAATAACCTGGAGATGCAGGTCTTGTTGGGGGCAACCTGGAAACTAGAGCTAGGCTTAGATTTTTGTTGGAGGGTATCCTGGAAACTGAAGCTAGGTACTGTCCTGATAGTTTACTTGAGTGTAAATTTAGTTTAGGTTTTCTAAAATAGCGTCTAAACTCAAAATACTTGGTCTCTTAGTTCCACAAATATATCATATTTCTTGCTTAAGGACTTTACATTTTCTGCTCCATCTCCCTCTAGTGGGCTGTTTATTGTGCCTATTGTTTCATCCATTTTCTATGCAAGCAAACTTTATTTCCATGAAAACTGTGGTGTTGGTTTGGGGAAATAGCTCAGTCATAAATTACTTACCTAGCAGCATTAATGCCTGAACTGGATCCTTAGAACCCACATTAAAAATAAAAATCAAAGCTGGGAAGAGTAGTTGTTTGCACCATTGATTCCAGCTCTTGGGAAGCAGAAGCATGTTTATCTACAAGTTTAAGGCCAGTCTCATCTACATAGAGAACTCCCAGACAACCAGGACCACATAATAACACCCTATCTCAAAACAAACAAACTAAAACACATCAAGCATTGTGAGCATTTGTATTGCCAGTGCTGGAGAGGCAGATACCTGGAGTTCCCTGGATTGTCAACCTAGCCTATGTGGCAAATTCCAGGCCAGTGAGATCTTTCTTAAAAAAAAAATCAATCATAGATAGTATCTCAGTAATGACCCCAAACCTATCTTTTGGCCTCCATATGCACATGTTCAGAAGCATCTAAAAACATATGTATACCTGCACACACACACACACACACACACACACACACACACACACAGACACACACACATGAAACATGGTCATGTGCTTCATGAATATGCTATCTCCCCAACCCAACACCTAATCAAATACATATTTGAATCTTTTATTTTTTTAGCATTTATTTGTATTTTAATTTTGTGTGTTGTGATGTGGGTGGGTATGTGCATGTGAGGGCAAGTGTCTACATAGTTCAGTGGATCACCTACATCTGGAGTTATATACTGGCAATTGTGAGCCATCCAATGTAGGTTGTAGGAACTGAACTTGGCCCTCTGCAATTACACTGGTCTTGAATTTTTTATCTTATTTATCATGGAAGTACTAGGTAAATAATCTGAATCATAGTCTCTGTAAATGTAAAGTAAAATAGCAATAATATCACACATAATGTTGTTGAAATTTTCTAATTAAAGGAAATGGTAAGCCAAGAAGTTTATGGCATATAAATACCCAACAAATGCAACTAATATTATGATTATCTTTTTACATTGTATGCAGCAAGTCATACAGTTAATAACCATTTTTCTTCAATGCCTGTGCCACAACCTTCTACTTGATTCATTCTTTTAATTTTAATTTATTTATTCACTTTACATCCTGACCTAAGTCCTCCTGCTCCTTTCCCCTTCACATGGTCTCTCCACCTACTCCCTTCCCTGTTCCTCTAAGAAGATAGAGGAAACCACTGGGTATCCCCCAACTATGACACATCAAATCTATGCAGAACAAGGTACATCATCTTCCACTGAGGCCAGAAAAAGACACAATTTTTTTAATTTAAATTTTCATGAATTTTATTTTTCATCTTCCCAAACTACACATACCACTATAAACAAACCCCTGAATGAATTTAAGATGAATGAAAGTAGAGATCTTGCATTATGTTCAGCACAGTTTACGTAGAATAAAGAACCTGATACAGAGTATGTGTTTCTCAAATATTTTTAAATAAATGGATATTATATAAGTTGATAACATTTTATTCATCCTTTTCAAAAAGAAATATAGGAGAAGTCAGTGAATATTCTGACATTAATAGTTTTTTTTTGGGGTGGCAATAAACCTGGGCTATTGTTTCTAAGACAAACTTTGGAGAACTTAGAAAAAAATAGTATTTTGTCTCTACAGGGATTTTTTTTAAAGCTTGCTCTATCATTTTATGATAAAATAACCTGAATGTTTTTTGTTTTGTTTTGTTTGTTTATTAGTAACTTTAAAAAATGTTAATTAAAGGCTTTATAAGTTTGGTAATGCTCAATAACAAGATGCCCACACAATTAGAAGTGTAACCCAATACACAACCTAGATATACCAACTATCTTTGACTGGTGGAGACACTTGACATCTGCCTCCATGCCCCCCCACACACACACACTCTCTTGTCCCCTGGCTCTTCCTCTCCTTCTCCTCTTCCTCTCCTTATTCCTCTACTGTGGAAGAACTAGGTTCTAATGATGCCAAGTACCCTGGGTTGCTGATGCTTATGTTCTTGTGCTTGTCTTTTGTTATCTGGATCTACTTAGTGCTACTGCACTCACTGTCTGATCTGAGCCTGTCTTTCCTATTGGTTGTTTCAGAAATGTGTGGACTGTGTGTTACTACTGGAGTTAGAGCTGGGGCCCAAGATCTGCTCAGTGCTTGGGAGCAGACCAAGAGGAACCTGTGCTCTGGTCCAGGAGTGAATTCCTGGGTCCTAGTGGGTCCCAGTTACTCCCTGTTTGGGGAAGGTGTTGCTGTCTACTTACCTAAGATACTGCCCAGGTTAGAGCTACTGGGAGGCCTGCTTCCTCTGGGTTTTGTGAGATTGGGTGCAGAGCTTCCACTGGGATCTGCTCAGACCAGAAGCAATCTGATTGTTTTAAAACAAGATATCATTTTAAAATAAATTTCAATTGCATATCATCAACAGGAATTTTAGTAGAATAAAATTTGTAGCTAATAATGTAAGATGAATTCATTCTCTTTTTTTTACTATTTTAAAACAAATATCATCTTATTATTGTAAATCTCCTAAAATAATATGAAAATGTTTCTTAATTACTAAAATTTCATCCTCAGAAATTGTGTTTGATTTTCTTAAGAAAAGACAAAAACAGCATAAGGCAAGTTAAAAGCTCTCAAATGAATAGAGAATCAGTCATGCTGAAGGGGCCTCACATTTCACAAATGAGTTTTCAAAAGATATGTTATTCTTCATCATATTCTACAATTTAGTTAGCGTGTTCCTAAAAAAAATCATCTGGGAATTTCAAGGACAAATGCATCTTTTATAACCTTATAAAAATCCCATTGGCCCATTCAAAAACATCATTCTATATTTCTATTGAACTTGAAAAAGTGAAATGAAACAGAATCAAATTTCTTTGTTACGATGCTAATACCTCTAAAACTGGGCTTATAAATTGTCACCATAGCTCAGCTTTGAGACTAATAAATCTCTGCTTTTCTCCTTTCATTCTTTGTCTAATAATGTTGAATAAAGGAATAGTTTCTGTTGCTCATTTATTTAAATCACAATAGCTGCCTAAGAAAATTCTAAGAAGAAATAAATTGATGCATGTGTTTTCTGATCCAATATTGTCTTCCTGGATTCCCAGCACTCCAATAATTTCTGCTAAGAGAGTAACACACAAAGTTTGAACCATATTGCAGATTGAATTTCATCCCGAGAAATGTCAACTCCTTAAAAAGAATGCTGACTTAACTTACTATTACTTCTTTATTTCTTAAGAGTCTTGAAAAATAAATTACCTATCTTTCATCAACTTTTTGGTGATTCTCTTATGTATAAGCTCTTTTTAAGAACTTTTCATAGTTATTGAAGGCATACAAACTTTGCTATATTTTTCACTGATGGCAATTGAAAGGAGATACACACACACACACACACACACACACACACACATTTGGTTTTAAATTTCCAAAAACTCTATTAAATTCTATTTTGGGTTGAAGCATTTTAGACTAATTTTAAATGAATTACTGGTTTGGTCATTATATTGAAAATAAAAATTACCCTTAAACATTAATATTAACACTTTCTCATGGAGTCTTCTACATAGTCAAGTTATGGAAGAGTGTGCCTAGTATTGAGGAAGGGACATTCATGTTGTAGATCAAAAAGACCTGGAGGGAGGAAGTGTAAGTCATGTCATGTGGATGCTTTGTAAATGCCAATTTGAGAGTTCTCAATCTCATCATTGTTTAAAAAAAAAACAGGGGGCAGGAGAAGACTACTTCTGAGCTGTGGATATAAATATACCTCATAATTTAGAATCCCCACCCCAAAAAAAAGTTCTGTCAAGTAGATTATGTTCACAAATATGTTGTCAGAAAGCCCTTAAACAATGAAGATAAGAAGCTCAGAAAAACAATGTACCTAAAATTCAGAATCTTGTTACTCCTCATATGCTGCAACACAAATATCGATCTTAAGATCTGAAAAAAAAAATAACACCTCAAGGAAAATGAGGAGGTTTCTGTAGAAACATTAAATTTCTGGCCAAGAGAAACAAAACAAAACAAAACAAACAAAGCAACAAACACAAACACTAGAAACAGAGACAAAATATTAACTAGACTGTTTTCAGTGAGAACTTCTACATGTAAGTCTCAAAAGTTACTCTTTAGGAGTAGCAAATAAATGATTAGATTTTGAAAAGTATTATTAAATTTAAATTATAGAGAAAATATTTGCAAATTAGTAAAGCACTCACCTGAATCTAAAAAATAATTACTCTCTGTTTGTTTTCCATCAATAACTATTAAAAGTTCTTTAAAGGAGTTTATACATAAGAGAATCACCAAAATTTTGTTGAAAGATAAGTACTTTATTTAAATGATAGTAACAACCAACTACTTCATTTATCTTCTCTTTAGAAAGTGCATGTTTGAAGGTCAATATTAAAATGTCAAAATGTTGGGCCAGCATCATGACTAAGTAGGTAAGGTCAAGTAGGTACTGCCAAGCCTGAGGGCCTGAGTTCAATCCCAGAAACCATCAGTGTAGAAAGATAGTCTAACAAGTTAACCTGCAACTTCTACATCTATGTTCACTCAACTGCAGATAATATATAAATAAATTAATATTGTAGTTTAAAAATCAGAATGCTGATCTATAGCAAGCCTCATAAATGAGTAGATAAGATAGTAAGAATCTATAAGACAAATCTGTTTTCAAAGACATCATCCATTCTCCCTCATTAATAGTAAAAATTCTAGATAGTTAGTTGAGTACCATCTCCATGAGAACTTAATTATATCTACATATTGTCTAAATAAAAACTATAATAATATCACTTCAATGAAGTCCTAAGGAACTCAATTTAAAAATTATGATACTGAAATAATGATATCTTTTTCATACTTGATACTTGAATAAAATATTTTTTATTTTTTTTATTTATTTTTTGAATAAAATATTTTTTATTCATTCTGATACTTGAATAAAATATTATATACTAGGTGGCTTTCCAACATCAGAAATTTATTTCTCATAAGTCTTGAAGAGGAACATGTTCACAATCATGCTTTAAACAGTCTCTAAGCAAACACCTCTTTTATTGTCCATGAATTGTATAAGAATCATGTAGGAAGTACAGTGTTGATTACTTAAGTAAATAAATTATCTAAACAATCACTGTATTATATCAGATACTATTAAGAACTTTGACTCTAAAAACAAAATATTAGATAAAGTTATTATGAACAAGAAAGTACTAGATAGGACACTCACTTTAATGAAAATAAGGGTTTTATATTTTACTTTCAAAATACAATATGGCTATGTAGAATATCTCTAATTCAAGAATGGACATAAAATTTCTCAGAAGTCATTTTTTTAAAAGAAAAAAAAAAATAAAAAAACACAACAAGGTCCCAGCCATGTGCAGTGAGGACTGCTACCTGGAACCGTGGGATGGCTGACTGGTGGAATTTGAGAAGGTGAACATGATTTAACTGTGTGTACTTTGATGAGGAAAACAAGCAGGTTTTTGCTGTTTGGTTGGGTGGAGCTACAGGAGTTGTCCTTAAAGGTCTTTAAAGATGATAGAAATTTCATCTCTTTTAGAAAGTACAATTAAAGACCCCCGAAGGGAGACCCTCACTCAAGTCTGGATTAGCACGCACCGCACACAAGGACACACGAGAGACCTTCTTGATGCAATAGTTAAAGGCAGTTTAATAGCGAGGACCCTTAGGTCAAAACGTATCTCACACAGGAGATAGAGGATTCAACCAAGAGCCCAGGAAGCTTGGGATATTTATGGGTAGAGGCTGGGGAGCATGGAAAAATTTGGCGTGGTTACATATGATTGGATATTTTAAACATCAGCAATTTGCCTAAGCAATCATTCGAGTTGGCAGGATGACTAGTTATTTTTTGATCATGAAACATTGGACTTCCCGGAAAGGGGGAAAAAAAGTAAACACTAGATGGCCCATTACTCACTTGGGCTTGTTTGGACTTGTCTGGGCACTTCCTTGCATGCCTTTTCATTTTTGGTCACCCTGCCCCTGGAAGGACTTAATATTTATATTATGACTATGTTTAACAAATTGTTGTTAGTCTTTGCTGACCATGAATTTTTGTTATTGTTTCAAGCTGTTTTTAAATTTTATTCTCACAACAACAGAAGAGAAGTGAAGTGCAGTAAGGTTTTTTTGTTTGTTTGTTTTTTTAGAAAATAAGATACTGGCTGTCCACAAGACTTTGAAGACAATAAACTTTTGTAATTTTATTCCAGACAACTCTCAGCTGGAGTACACACAGGAGTGCAAGACCATGAATGCCAACATACTAAGGTTCTGCTGGACCAGTTTTATTGAAATCGTCTTCATAAGGATCAAGGCATCACATTTTACCAGGTGTTGTTGCCTGAGAAAAGAAGTCTTAAACTCCTGAATAGCCCACATCAATGTGAACTGATACATGTACTATCCCGAGAGCACTGTAATCCTGTTGTCTACCACAGTCCTTGTGAATGTTCTGCAGCCTTTTTAATTTAGAGCTGGCACCATGTGGAAGCTTCCCAAGTTTGAGACTGAGTTATGAGCTGCACCGAAGTCAACTAAACTTAGCATTTCAGAACAAGACATTGAGATGGTGACCATATATGGGTAGCATTACGTTCTCTTCCTAAAGCATCATTCTCAGACCTCCAATAGCATAGAATTGGAGGTGGTGTTGTACCATCTCCCACAAGGATGCATGTAAAAAGATGCACATACTGAAGTTAAATAGGATGGGAAAGTTTGCTCTAAATGTAATGGGTGGTTTTCCACCACCAGGATATGGAGACATCAGTGATATTTGACATCAGGTTATGGGGAGAGTCTGATGGCAAGGTTACCTTCCAATCTGATCAATTCAACCATACCAGATCTTCTTGGCAGGCCCTGTTGTCATGACCAGCCAGTCTCCCATTCCCTGTAAACTCTATTCTTCTTCACGGATCAATCATCTGTCAACCAGACATTAATAGTGAATCTCTTGCCAGATAAAGAATGACTGATGGACTTTCTCCTCCAGAGGAAGGAGTGCAAGTTGGTCATTCTGTCTGTTCACAGATGCTGAGTGAGTCAGATAGAGCCTCACTGCCTGTGATAGCCACCATGTTTGATAAACTCAACCATGATTATAAGAAGTACTTGGATGCTGAGCAGAGCTACACAATGGCAGTGCAAAGCTGGAGCAACCCATCACTCAGAAGGCTGCTGCAGGCCCACCAGTGGTGGACCAGTCTGATGTGCACACACACGTGTTGTCACTATTTGTGGAAAAGAAGAAGATGCCACACAAGTTTGTGATAGCTGTGCTGATGGAATATATTTGTTCTCTGAACCAATTTCAGATTCCAGTGCATCATTACTTGCATGAACTTGTCATAAAGACACTTGTCTAGCACAACCTCTTTTACATGCTGCACAAATTTCTGCAGTACCCAATGTTCAGCAACTACAATTCTTTGGCTTGCTTGCTGCTGTCTTTAGAAAGCTTTTATCCTCCTGCCCACCAACTATCTCTGGACATGTTGAAGAGACTTCAACAGCAAATGATGAGATAGTAGAACTTATTTTGTCTAAACACTAGGAGTTGGCTTCCCTAAGGTTCATCTGCGGTATTGGTGGCTGTGACAATATTTCTGCTTGCAAATTCTTAGATTCTGTTAAGCAGACTGATGATGCCATGTTCTTCTGTACCATATTATGATTCTTTGAACAACAAAACCAGCATTTGTGAGGAAACCCCAACTTTGCACCAGGAGAACACTGTGAAGGATATGTTGCCTTTTGCAAGAAGGTTTTTGGAGAAGCTCCAATGAGGCCTACAATATTCTGAAGTCCCTCAATAGTTTTTTTTTTAATATAAAATGTACAAAGTTAATTTATTACATTAATAAAGCTCTTTAAACTACAAAAAAGAAACACGACCAAAATAAATATTTGCTAGATAGACTATGGTGGGACTGTTAGGAAAAAAAGTGTAAGGTATATCCTTGCTATAACTGTGGCATTGTTGGAGGAGGTATTTAACTGGTGTGGGCTTTGAGGTTTCAAATGTACATAACATTCTAAGTTATCCTTCTCTGATTTGTGGTCATTGCCTCCAGGGTGTACACTGTCAGCTACTATACCAACATCATGTCTGCCCATCTGACTGCTGCCATGTTCCCTTGTTGTGTCAATCATGGACTCACACTCCCAATCTTTTAACAAGCCTCTAAATTAAATGCTTCTTTTTATAATTTGCCTTGGTAATGATGTCTCTTTATGACAGTAGAAAATAAAGTAAGAGATATTGATCAAAACTGAGTTAATATTGGCATAGGAGATCTACATTGATTACTCAGTTTACTTCTCTGCTTACAAAAGCAACAACAATAACAAATTGTCTATATGTTGCACTTCAACTGAATTTTCCTACACAATATATACTGAATTATCAACCATCTGTAACTCACAATTAGCTTTATGGAAAGAGAAACTTGGCAGGTTTAATATATTAGTTTATATAAAGTAGAGTAGGCTTCTAATTTATCCAAGCACCTTAATGTCTCCAAATAGAACCCACAGAACCTCTCTTTTCCAGGGACTCACAGCTACCACACTAGGCTGGACCTCACGTTGGGAACCTTAATTCTCATTTCTGTTCTACTTTCTGATCTTTCCAGACTTACCCTTAGTCCTGCTGCAGCCTCCTATTTGAGCCTCTTCTTATAATCACTTATACACCTTTGAGACTCAACCTCTTGGTGCAAATCAGAGTAACCCTGGTTCTTCCTCTTCAGCCTTTCAGCCTTTCCTTCTATCCCATCTTAATTCCTTTCTGACTCCTGTCCATGTTCAGAAAAGCTCTCTATTGTGGGCCCACAGCCACAATACATGTTGGAGACTCAGGAACCTTACAGCAGCCATACATTACTAGAAGCCAATATGAGAAACAGCAATTAAAGATCAGGGGGAGTAGATACACACTCTCTCTCTCTCTCTCTCTCTCTCTCTCTCTCTCTCTCTCTCAAAACACTTCAGACCTAATAATATCAGATGTGTAGATACCAACACAAAATAACAAAATACAATATGACTAATCCAGAAACCAGGAACTCTACTATAATAGGTCTCTACAAAAAGTGATTTAGGAAAAAAAAAAAAAAACCCAAAGACCTTAAACTAGAAACTATGAATATATTCAAAAACCTTAAAGAGAATATATATAAATTTCCAATGAAGACCATGAAAGTGCAAACTGCTGAATGAAATAATGAAAATGTTAAATCTAACAACAACAACAAAAAATATCCATGAACAAAACATCCAGGACGTCCGTCTGAACAAATCAAACCTAAAAAATGGCAGGTATAGAGGAAGATGAAACCCAGGTTAGAGAAATAGAAAATATTTGAAAAACATCAAAATAAGAACATTTTCCCAATCTAAGGGAAGAGATTCCTATCATGGCACAAAATGCATGTAGAACACCAAATAGTACCAGAAAAGAATAGCCCCATGACATATAATAATTAAAACAGTAAATGTACAGAACAAAGAAAGGTTTTTCAATGGAAAAAGAAAGGCATAGATAAAGGTAGGACTAATATAACAATATTTGACTTTTCAGGAGATATTCTGAAAAGCACAAATGCCTACAAGGACATTCTATAAACCTCTAAAATAATTCGCAATCTGTGGGTGGTGATCCCTTTGAAGGTCGAACAACCCTAAGACCACCAGAAAACAGTTATTTATATTACAATTCATAAAAGTAGCAAAATTTCAGTTATTAAATAACAATGAAAATAATTTTATGGTTAGCATCCCCACAACAATAAAGAACTGTATTAAAAGGTCAAGACATTAGAAAAGTGGAGAACCACTATTTTAAAAAGCGAAACAAAACAAACAACAACAAAAACAAATGCCAGGCCATACTACTATATTCTACAAAACTATCACAATCAACAAAAAAGACCACTATATTTTACTATTAAAAAAATGTAACCAAATTCTGTTCACAAAAGCAGCTCTACACAAGGCATTAAAAGAAAACACTCCAGTCTGAAAAGGTTAACTATATCAAAGAGCATGCAGGAAGTAAATAATACTAGAACAATTAGTCAAAATAGGTCATAGGGAAACCACAAAAAAGTAACAGAAATTAATAACTGTTGCAGCTTAAAACACTTTTTAAAAATTCTTTAATTCTTTTTTACTGAATACTTTATTTATTTACATTTCAGATGTCATTCCCTTTCCCCATTTTCCCTCCCTAGAACCTTCTATCCCAACCTACCTCTTCTTTTTTGTTTTTATACCATTTTAATTACATGCATGTATTATTAAGGTCAGTTTTAGGTTAAGACCAGCATCCCTCTCCTGGTCAGCCCCCTGACTTCTCCCTATCCCATACTTCTTCCACCCACCCCAGCCCTGTCTCCAAGAGGATGTCCCTACCCCTTCACCCCAACTCGACCAGACCACCCCACTCCCTAGGGCCTCTTGTCTCTCGAGAGTTAGGCACATCTTCTAATCTTGCCAGGCCAGGCAGTCCTCTGCTTGTATATATATTAAGGGCCTCATATTAGCTGGTATATGCTGCCTGGTTGGTGGCTCAGTTTTTGAGAGATCTCTGGTTCATTTACACAATTGAATACTACTCAGCTATTAAAAGCAAGGACATCATGAGTTTTGCAGGCAAATGGATGGAACTAAAAAATATCTTCCTGAGTGAGGTAACTCAGACACTAAAGGCCATACATGACAGGAACCTAGCATGACTGCCTCCAAGAATACCAACAAGCAGCTAAAAGAGTCAAGTACAGACACTAGAACCCAACCAATGGATGGAAGCCAGGGACCCTGTGGTTGAATTGAGGAAAAGCTCCTTAAAACTCTTGATATTTTCTATTTTCCATTAAAGAAAAACAGATTAATATATTGGCTGAGAAAATATGATTAACCTTTCTGCATCATCCAAAAATTTACTAACTACCAAGGACAAATATTATTTTAGAGACTTAGAGATGAAGAATGGAAAAGTGTACTTCAAGAAAATAAAATCAAAAAAGCAAATGGATTAAACAATAGCAATTTTAATATCTGACAAACAGACTTCAAGCCAAAACTAGTCATAAAAGACAGGGAAAAACACTACATATTCATTGAAAGAAAAATCCCCTAAAAGAATATTGAAATTGTAAATATTTATATATACCAAACCCAAGAGAAACTATATTCAAAATAGAGCAAAAAAACTTACTATAGCTAAAAATCATATATTGACTCTATTAGAGTAATTTTGGGTGACTTCAATACCATTAACAATAGTCTGGTCATTCAGACAAAAATCTAAATAGAAAAATGCTAAGATTAAAAAGATTCATGAATAAAGATTACTTAATAGACATCTACAGAAAATTCCACCCAAATGCTATAGAATATAGTTTATTCTGAACAGCCTGTTAAGCTGTCTCCAACATTGACTATATATTAGTGCATAAAATAAGTTTAAACATATATAAGCAAATTGAAATAATGTACTGCATACCATGGATTATACTGGATATCAACTATAATACAATCAGGACAAAATATAGAAACTCATGTAAATTTAACAGCTCACTACTGAATGAAAACAAGAAAAAAATCAAAGACATTTTAGAATTTAAATGAAAATAGCATACACAAACTTATGATATAAAATGAAGGTATATCTAAAAGGCAAATTCATAGAATTAAGTGCCTAAATAAATTTTTAAAAAATGTTTAACTCTTACATTAATCAGTTAACAATACACTTGAAAGCTCTTCAAGAGAAAATATTATCTCAAAATATAGACAGGAAGAAATAATCAAACTTAGTCTTGAAATCAATGAAATACAACCAACAAACTACTAAGAATAAGTTAAATGAAATATTGGTTCTTTGAGAAAATCAACAAGATTGACAAATCTATAGGCAATTCACCAAAAGACACAGGGAGACAATCCAGTTAAAGTCAGAGTAAAAAATTATAGCAGACACAAAGGAAATTCAGAGAACCATAAGCTCATGTGCTCCCACCTGATGCCATGGTGATGTTTGGATCTGTGATATGGCTGAGAGCCATGTCTGTGGCCAACATCTACTGCAGCTGGGGTCTGTGGTGATCTCTATGACTCATGTTGCCACCAAGGGCCAAAAGGAAGTCCATAGTATAAGCTGCCTCCTGAAGCTGTGTTATTATCTATGGGCCATGATGAAACTTGGGGTCATATTGGTGAATTGCCTATGATGCCACCTGAACCCATCATGATATCAATGGTCTGCACTGTCTTTGAAGGTTTCATCTGAGTCAATTGTCCTACTGCAGCTATGAGCTATGTTGTGGTTTGTGCCAGAAACCATGTGGAAGCCCGTGAGCTATGATCCCACTCACTATAAAGAGCAAGAAAGACACTTTTGCAATGATATCCAAGACTGCATATATATAGCTGACAAAAAGGAATGTGGAATGCTTCTGTGCGAACCCCTACCTCCAAACAAATACCAATGTTCCAAAAAAGGTACCAGCCTAAACAGGAAGCCATCCAGGAGAACTCTTAAAAGGTATGATAAAGATGTTAAAATTACGACTCCACATCTGATGGCTTATGGCCAGAATGCAGGAGGGGAAGAACTCAGGCCATTGTGAGTTTGACCATGTAAGTATATAAATAACAAAATTTGGACTTAAATTTTTATTATTTTTATTTTATTTCTTTTTTTTTTTTAATTTTAGTGGAGAGATTACAAGGGTAATGTAAGAAGGCACAGAAGGACCTGGAATGAGTGTGATATAGATACATGATGTGATATCAACAAAGAATCAATAAAAATATAATGTTAAAAATGTATTCTACCAAAATAGAAAATCTAAAGAAATGGGTGAATATATATATATATATATATATATATATATACATATATATATATATATATATATATATATATATATAGATTATAGATATAGATTAGATAGATATAGACATAGACATAGACATAGATATATAGATAAATAGATAAAGTTAAATTATGATGAAATAAACAATTTTATAAACCTAGAAACACAAGTAAAATAGAAATAATAATTAAAAATTTCACAAAATTAAAATTCTAAGGCTAGACATATTCAGTGCAGAATTCTACCAAACTGTTAAAGAACTAATGTCAACAATCCATAACTATTCTGTAAAATGGAAACTGTAAGAAAACTATCTAATACTTTTACTAAGCCAATATTACTATGGTACTAAAGCCACAAAATGATACAACCAAATAAGAAAACCACAGGCTAATACCCTTTATAAAGAGAGATGTAAACATTCCAATAAAATGCTCACAAACTAAATTCAAAATCACATAAAAAAGATTAATGAACATGATAAAATTTATCTCAGAGATGTGGAAATGCTTCAACATACATGAATCAATAAAAGAAATAAACGAGAGATAGATAAAAACCCAACTAACTAAACAAACATAAAACAAAAACAAAGCTTGGTCACTTCCTTAGATGCAAACAAGATTAAGCATCCCTTAATTATAGACATCATGGAGAAACTGACGATACAAGGATACAAGGGACATGCCTTAAAATAACATAGCATATTGACTGCATATTGACTATGGCTTTGCCTTATGGAAGCTTTTCATTTTCATGAGGTCACATCTATTGGTTGTTAATCTTAGAGCCTGGGCCATTAAGTTCTCTTTAGGAAATCTCTCTGTGTGCCAATGAGTTCAAAGCTCTTTCCCACTTTCTCTTCTATTTGATTATCTGGTTGTATGTTGAAATCCTTGATTCACTTGGACTTGAGCTTTCTGCGGGGTGATAAATTAGTATCTAGTTTCATTTTTCTACATACAGACTGTCAACTAGACCAACACCATTTATTGAAGATGCATTATTTTGTTTATTGTATATTTTTGGCTTCTTTATTAAAGATCAAGTGTCCATAAATATGTGAGTTAATTTCTGGAACAAATTGGCAACTAGAAATTGCTAAGTAGACTGGACTGCCACTGTTGATTCCTGTTGGTGTTTTGCTAGTGGACTGCACTGGTGACCAAAAAAAGATTAAAATATCCCCAAATAACTATTTCTAAATAAGTCCACAACCCCCATTTCCTATTAACCTTTCTTTTCCACTCCCTCTGGTGAGTGGTAGGCTAAAAACGATGTTGAAGTGTTCAAGAACCCTTATTAAAGTAAGTTTTGAAATATTTAAGCCTACAGGGAAATTGAAATTAAAACCACATAGCCAGTTAAAATGGCTAAGATTAATAAAACAAGTGACTACTCTGGCTAGTGAGTATGCAAGAAATAAGAAATACTTATTTTGGGCTGGAGATGTGGCTTAGCACTGGCTGCTTTTCCAGGTGTCCTGAGATCAGTTGCCAGAAACTACATGGTAGCTCACAATCATTTATAAAAACTGGTGCTGTGTGAGATGCATAATGAAATATGATTTGTCTGTTAAGAAAAACAATTAACTGTTAAATTTTCAGGTAAATAGTAGAACTGGTTAATGATCATGAGTGAGGTAACCTAGACACCAAAAGACAAATATCAAATCAATGTTTTTTATGCATATGATTTTTATTTTGATTTGTTTTGGTCAACAGAAAACCAAATCCATGGCTTTTTATGTGCTTTTAGTTTTGTTATTATATGTCTTGTTGGTTTTCCTCCTCCTCCTTTTTGTAATTATAGTTTTCTTATCTTTTAGTATATTTTGATGTTAATTTTGTTTTATGTTGTTTTAATTTTTAGGACTCACAAACCATCTATCTAACTGTCTATCTATCTATCTATCTATCTATCTATCTATCTATCTATACAATCTGCTTATCACACACAAAGAGAGAGAGACAGAAACAGAATATAAAGATGCAAATAAAGGATCTGGGAGGTGTTGGAGGAGGAAAAATTATGTGATCAATGTCCCATAAAGTAACAAAGCAAAATTCTTATGTGAAGACAAAGACACAATGGTGAGTGAATGGTGAGTGAAATCCTATAAAAATCTAGAAAAGTAGTGTATGTATAATATTAAATATGCATTCCTTGTGACCCAATAAAATTCAAATTAAGACAAAAGGTGACCAAAGTATTTATGTGGATTTTAATAGAAAGGAAAACTGAGCTAAATTCTATCTGTACACTAAAATTGCACTTTATCATGTGTTCCCACTTAAAATGATTACAGTGTTAAACACTATAACAGTTTGGTTTTAGTCCCCAGTATCATAGGATTAAAGAAAATAATAGAAGGGAGAAAAGAGGAATGAAGAGGGAAAGAAGATATTGGAGAGAAAGATAGGAAAGAGAGGAAAGAGAAAAAAGAAGAGGAGAAGAGAGAGAAAAAGAGAGATGAGCAATGTAAGAAGCCATGAGAAATACAAAAAGATTACAAGAAATTTGAAAGTAAAATTATTATAAATAAAAATATAATTAAAGCCTAAAATTTTGTTGAAGAAATGATTAAAATGTAATAATATAGAAACTCCAAGCTGAAGAAGTTTTAAAAAATATTTTTTATATCTTAAAAATTGGAACAAGAAAAAATACAAGCAATTATGTATAAAAATAGATATGAGATTTAACAAATCTGAAAGGGGAAAGAATTAAAATAATTATAATTGTATAATGTATTAAATTATATGGCAATCCTACAATGTATTTAATTCTATGTAAATCTAAAAGAATTGCATAATTTCAAAATTTTAAGTGTCAAAAATTCAATAGACCATTTACTGTTAACAAAATTATTAATATAATTTAAATTCTACCATTTATACTGGACATCAGGATTAGCTGCTTTTATAATTGAGTTCTGAGTTTCTAGAGAATAGATAATACTAATAAAAGTTCTAAAAAGTGCTTTAAGTTTTACAGTAGTTTGGAAGCTTGATGTATTAACACATCGATAATATCAATATTAAGGTTTCTTAATGTAGGTGTAAAAATACAGACTGCAAATACTGTAATTCTAGAGAAAACACTAGTATGAAAAAGAAGCTAGTTCATAAAAAATAGTTTATTTGAGTATACTTTCTTCTGGTAATATTGTAATTCTACATTATCTTTATTAGCATTGTATCTAAATAATCAATATTTTCCAAGATTATGATTGGCTTTACCAAAATTTAATAAAGGAATCATGTAGCTATCACCAAATTAATGTATTTCTTAAATAAAAGCAATTTTCCAATTAGTTCATGATCCATGTACTTCAAAATGGATATTGTATCAGCATCATTAACCTTATATTGTACACTCATAGGGAAACACTTGGTTGACCCAGTGTATTATCAACTAACAATAATATTATGAAAGACTTCTTTCATCCTATGCTGAGGATGTCATCACTGGGATTAGAATTTTTACTAATGTATTTGTGGCTCATATTTGTTTTCCTTTATGTGTAAGAGAATATGACTGCAAAAGAAACAAAAGTACAATAATCAAAGTTTAGCAAAATTTACATTTGGAAGAAAACTTTGAAAATTAACAGCTCTAAGACAGAAGAAAAGATTAGTACAGTCTTGAATAGCAAGCTTTATATGGTAATTATGCAGTGAAATGCATACAGAAGAGGAGAAAAATCAAAAAATAAATCTTCTTACTCAAGTGTCAATGTATATTTTACATCACTAAAGAAAGTACAAGGAAAGGAGTAATTCATTGTTATAAAATTGAACAGTCTTAAATCCAGTGCTCATGTTCTATTCCTGCCGAGAACCTGAGTCATTGTTTTATCTCAGGCAAGTAAGTCATTTTGCCTCTTTCTGCTTCAATCTACTCATCTATAAAAAGCCACAGTTTAAGGATTCTTATAGACTATGCCATCACGCCTCTTCTGTATCCACTGAGTGCAGGATCTTAACCCAGGAAGAAAAATTATAAATTAATTCAGAAAAAAATCTTTACCCCCAAATAAAAATAAAAACAGAATATTATGAACAAACTAATTTGGAATGCTCTGAGCTATGCATTTCATTTTAGCTCATGGATATGATTAACACAGCCATTACAAAGCATCATTTGCATTTATTTAGGTTTAACACTATGTCAAAGTCAGAATATAGATACAGAGAGAGAGAGTCCAAAATATCATCTTATTGCTTCTAAGAGACTTTGGAGCACCTAGCACTAATATGGATATCTTTATCACACCTCTCCCCTCAAGAGGAGGTGGAATGATTATAAGAGCTAGAGGTGGTGAATAACTCTTAAAACAGCATCTTTCAGATTCAACAGAACTGGTACATATATGAACTCATAGAAACTGGAACAACATGCTACAAAAGTTCTACAAAAGGTCTACAAAAAGTTCTACAAAAGATCTACAAATGTTCAAACAGACAAAATCTTAGCACTGAGAAGAGGAAGTACACACATCAAGCCTTATTCATAAAAAAACAGCTATTTGTATTTGAAACCTTCCATAAAAGTGAAAATCAGTTTTCTCAATGAAAAATCATCAGGGTGTGCTCCCTCTCATGGCATGAGTCTCAAGCTGGACTAGTCATTGTTTAGCCACTCTCTCAATGTTTGTTCTATCTTTATCCGTGCATGTCTTTTAGGCAGAAAAATTGTGGGTTGAAGGTTTTAAGGATGGGTGGGTGTCCCTATCACTCAAGTGGAAGTATTGCATAGTTATCAGAGATGAATGATAGGCAGGGGGTGGTGTTGAGAGAAGAGAAGGGAGGGGAAGTGGCAATCAGCATGTAAAGTAAATAAATGTAATTAAAAACTTGTAATGAAAAAATATAATATTTTTTTCTTTTAAAAAATTATTTATTTCTCTTCTTATTGAACATGGATTCTTCTCTCATATAATAAATCCCAAGCACAGTTTCCTTTCTTTCCACTCCTCCTAGTTTTGCCCTCTCATTTCTCCTCTCTCTCATATCATACATTATTTATTGATTTCCTCTTCAGAAAAGAACAGGTTTCCAAGAAGCAACAACCGAACAGGACAAAACAAGATACAAGATAAGGCAAACGTTTTCATATTAAGGTTGCACACGGCAACATAATAGGAAGAAAAGTATTCCAAGAGCAGGCAAAAGAGAAGAGTTAGCTGGAGATTTACCTGTTCCTACTGTTAGGCCTAATACAAAAACACCAAGCTAACATTCATAATATATACAAAGAGAAAATATTTTTTAAAAAAATATTCTGTCTCCCTCTATCTCTCTGTCTGTCTCTATTTCTTTCTCTGTGTCTCCCTGTCTCTCTCTGTCTCTTTGTATCTCTGTCTCTCTCTGTCTCTCTCTGTCTCTCTCTCTCTCTCTCTCTCTCTCTCTCTCTCTCTCTCTCTCTCTGTGTGTGTGTGTGTGTGTGTGTGTGTGTGTGTGTGTATGTGTGTGTGTGTGTGGCAGGAGGATTTTTCTTTCTGGCTCAATCTATTTGTTGTATTTTTGCACCTCAAACATTTTTAGGCATCACCTACTTTAGATTAGGAAACTTTTATCCTAGAATTTTGTTCAAAATATTTTCTGGACCTTTGAGCTGGGATTCTTCTCCTTTTCTTATTCTTATTATTCTTTTGTTTTGTTTTGTTTTGTTTTGTTGAGTGTCATAGATTTCTTGGGAATTTGTGTCAGGATTTTTTTTTTTTTATTTATCACTTTCTTTGACCAATGCATCTATTTCTTCTATCATACCTTCTGCTTCTATGCCTGAAATTCACTCTTCCCTCTCTTGTATTCTGTTAGATACTTGTATTTGTAGTTCCTGTTCAGTTAATTAGATTTTTCATTTCCAGAGTCCCTCAATTCATGTTTCTTTATTGCTTCTATTTAATTTTTCAGGTCTTGAATAGTTTCATTCATTTCCTTCAACTGTTTGTTTTTACTTGTCTTTCTATAATGGGTTATTATGTTGCTTCCATTTTTTCTTGAAAATAGTTATTCATTTCCTCTTTAAGGACCTCTATTATCTTTATACAGATGAGTTTAAGATCCTTTTCTCATGCTTCTGCTGTATTGGAATATTCGGATACTTCTCTGGCAGGTTAGGGGGGCTCTGGTAGAGACATATAACCCTGACTGCTGTAGATTTTTTTATGTTGGTGTCAAGGCACCTGGGTTTGGAGTGATTATAGGTTTAAATGTTGGTTTCTTGGTTTATCTTTATTGTGTGGGTGTTTTGTTCCTTGGTTTTGTTTCTTCTATAGATTATCAGAGTATCTTTGCTGTTTGTTCCCTGTTTTACTGATCTCTTCATGTAGTGTGTTTATGGTGAATATTTGGTGATTTTGGAGGCTAATGGAAGGAAATGATGGAGGAGATGGTTTGTTCATTGCTACAAGTTACCTGAATATTGGATCTGAGGGAGCAGAGAAAATGGAGAAGATCCATGTGTAACCTACCAGGTCATATTACAGGCATGGCCTGGGTTTGAAGAGGGGATGTCTGCATTAGTTAGAGGCTGGGACAAAGCAACAACTGGGTATCCAGGTGGGGATGGTCTATGGTATCTATTGGAAATATACACAGGAGGAAGGGGAGGCTACCCAATGCCAACATTGGTAGGAGGCAGGGCCAGTCTTCCTGCTTTCATATTTCCAGGGTTGGCTTGCCCACATCCATACCTGCAAAGCCAGCTCCATTGTGCTGCCCAGTCAAAGTGTGGGGCCCACTCTCTCAAGGGTTTCTGCCTGAGAGCATGAGCCAGCTCTCCCACTCTAGTGACCCTGGGTATATTCTTGATGAAACCAACATTAAATTCCATATTTTGTAGGCAGCAAAATCCTGTATCAATGCCTAGTTATCACATATTTTCCCAAGCAACCTCTCAGCAATGTATATTTCATCTGATCTACTGTGTCCAATCAACAGCTTGCTTTTGTATCACATAGTGAGTTTCAGATGCCGAGAGGTAAAACCTTCCTCATTCATTTCTAGGCTTCAGAATTTATTTACTTTTTTCAAAACAATAATCATAGATTCTCCTTTTTCAAAATAATCAACCAATTCCATCATCTCTAGGATAGAATGACAGCCTAATTTCTGAATTAGATTTACTGGCAAAGGAATAGGTGTTGCCCAATTTGATTATAACACATAAATTCACCTCATGTAGATAGAATTACTTACCTCCTAAAGTATAAGCTTAACACCAGAAGGCTGATATCCAATGACAATTTAAATTTTGATATGTAGATATGAGTTAATTCCAACTAGTATTTTCCAGTGACCCATAAAAACAATCTTGCCCAAGGTATTCCTGGAAAGAAAGTATGTCACTTTTAAGGAATACCTATGGAAAGCCCAATTCTCTTTCCATTCCCTTTCTCATTTTCTTTGTCTCTCTCATCAGATATGAGTATGACACCATACCACATTAACCCAATAGCTTCTGAAAGCTGTTTTGACATAGTAAAGGAAACAGAACTAAACACTAAAGGATGAGAAAAAGAATACCTTAGTTAGACTTTCTATTGCTGTAATAAAACACCATGATCAAATGATATTTGTGAAGTAAAGGATTTATTTAGTTTACATGTCCTGACCACAGCCCTTCTTGAAAGAAAATCAGGGAAGGATCTTAAAGTAGCAACCTGGAGTCAGGAATTGAAACAAAAGCCATTAAGAAATACAACATACTGCTTTTATGGCTTTCTCAGCCAGCTTTCTTAGACCAACATTTTCCACCTGCGCTGGAATAGCACTGCCTAGAATATATGAAGTGCTTTTTACATCAAATATCAATAGATAAATATACTCTGTAGAACTGACTATAGGCCAAACTTATATAGCATTGTCTCAATTAAGAGTCTTCTAAGATATGACTATTTTTGTGTCAAGTTTATAAAAATTACCAAAGAGGAAGAGAGAGAGAGAGAGAGAGAGAGAGAGAGAGAGAGAGAGAGAAACAGAGAGAAACAGAGACAGAGACAGAGAGATAAAACAGCTTATGTATTATGAGGGAGCAGAGAAAATGGAGAAGATCCATGTGTAACCTACCAGGTCATATTACAGGCATGGCCTGGGTTTGAAGAGGGGATGTCTGCATTAGTTAGAGGCTGGGACAAAGCAACAACTGGGTATCCAGGTGGGGATGGTCTATGGTATCTATTGGAAGTATACACAGGAGGAAGGGGAGGCTTTTTTTTCCTGTATTTCCAAAATTTTATGTATTTTATGTATTTCCAAAATTCAAATAATTTTTGCATTTGTAGCTAGGTGGCTCCCAAACAATTATTATTTTCTTTTCAATTTTAAGTTTTAGTTTTTCTGAGAGAGACTTACTAAATACTTCAAGTGGTTATCAAATTCACCCTATATAATTCAACCGGTTCTTGAAATCAGAACTCATCTTTTCTACCTTCCATGTACTAAAATCACAGGAACATATAACATTTCAGACTAAATGATCAGCTTTTATTGACACATATTCATTAATACATGTAAAGAAATTTCTTTCAAGTATAATATATACTTTGACAACATTCATCTACTTCTTTCTTTTTGGATATTTAATTTAATTATAATACAGATGACATCATATTTCCCCATCCCCCCATCCCTCCTATCCCATCCTGCCTCCTTCTTTATGCTTTTATACCATTTTGATTACATTGCATGTACTAAGGTCAGTTCTAGTTATAGGGTATAGTGATACAATAGATGCAAATAGTCAAGGAAAAGGCAATACAATAAACACAAATAGTCAAAGTAAAAGGAAGACATTAAACCCAATTATGTGAATAAACCCATGATCACTGTTTCTAAGGGCTTATCAGATGACCAAGGTATCTGAGCATACTTCCCTGTCCCAGCCCAAGATAATTTTTTTGTCTAAACCCTACTTCCTTGTTCTAACCTAAAATTTATATTCCTGTCTGAAATTAATTCTTTGTTCTAGCCTAATATTTAGGTTCCAGCCTGAGATTACTTCTTTGTTCTAGCCTGAGATTTAGATTCTACCTGAAATTACTTCTTTGTTCTAGCCTAATGTCAGATTCCTACCTGAAGCCTACTTTCTTTTCCTTGGCCAATGTAATATTCCTGCCAACCAGCCCATTTCCTTGTCCTTGGCCAATGTCAGATTCTTGCCAAGCAACCACAGAGGTCCTCTGCCTCTCCCACTTTTTTATTTCATTAACAAGACTGAGCATGACTTAGGTTGTTCTGACAAGAATTTTTTCCTTACCCATCATGGGATATGCATTATCCAAAGCAATGCACTTCTGCCTTAGGTTGGTAAGGCTCTGTGCACAAACTTACCTGTCCCTGACTTGCCAGCTTGCTAATTTAATAACTCTGTCTGGAGGTCCATTTTCAGGTTCAAGCTATGTACTTGTTTGCCAAGATGTTGATGTTATTGGAGAAAAGCTTTAACACAATGGACAGGAATAAAAGTATTCCCAAGATAAAAGGGGCTAGCATGATCAAGCTATATACGCCATTTTTGAAGCTTAACCAATTTTATCAACCAGCTTTTGTTTAGTGCCCTGAGTATCACAGATCCTTGGTATTCTAAAAATAGCTGCAAGTACTGGAAGAAATATGTCAGGCTTTAAGCAGTAGCATGAGGGTAGTGGGTTTGATAATTGCTGTTATAGCAGCTTTAACTACATTATGCCACTTCTGCAATTGCTATGACAAAAGAAGTTAAGACAGCTACTTTTGTTAATCATTTAGCAAAAAAAATGCTACTACTGGGTTGGATATACCAGAGGATTTAGATAGGCATTTGGAAGAATGGATTGGTGCTCTTTAACCTATTCAAATTACCGGAAGGAGGTTCAGAATTTAAGGGTAGGAGCCTTCTTGAGTGTCATGCCAAATACCATTGGATTCATGTTAGTTCTACAATTTATATGAGTAGTCATTATAAGTAGTAAGAAGTTTAATGACACGTGCAGTTTATTTGGCATAATTCTAGCACCTCTCAGGATGCTTTAATGATACATAGGGAGGTTATGAATTTCAAGAATGCTGCTCTGCTGAGTGTTGAAGTGGTAGATACTGCAGATAAAATTACCCATCCCTTTTTTCCAATCACTAGAATAATTTCCTATATTGCTCCAGCCTTTCTTCTACTTTGATGTAAGATAGGTAGGTTGGTGAATGAATAGACAGAGATAGATAGATAGATAGACAGATAGATAGATAGATAGATATAAATACATAACATGCACATTGTATTGTGTTTGTGTATATATGTGTATATGTATATATGGTGCATGTGTATAAAATATGTAGAATTCACAGATGAGAAAATATATGAAGTATTTTGTATGTTTGAGTTTGGCTTGTTTTGCTAATTTAATGATGTCCAATTTTCATAGATTTATCTAAACTGATGTAATAATTTATAGCTGAATAAAATTTCATTATTTTACATGTACCACATTGTGCTTACATATGTATTTGTGATACCTACAGTTTACACTAATTTCTACAGTAGTTGCACAATTTTGCATCCCCACCAGGCTAAGTGTGTAAGTGTTTCTTTATCTCATATCCTTATTGTCATTTATTGATGTTACTTTTCTTAATAACACTCATTCTTGCTGGAGTGAGATATAATCTCAATATTATTTTAATTTGTATTTTTCATTGCTAAAGATATTGAACGATTTATCTTATATATTTATTGGTCATTTGAACCTCATATTTTGAGAAATTTCTATTTATCCCATCTGTCCATTTACTGTTTTGGTTGTACCCTTTCTTGGCATTTAGTTAGTCAGTTGAACAATCAGGAAGGTAGGGAGGGAGGTAGGTAGTCCCGGGTGCTTTCTATGTTCTCTATACTAGTCCTCACTCAAGTTATAGTCTGCTAACATCTCACATGCTGTAGGCTATTATAGCCTGCTAACATTTTCTCACATGTTGCAGGCTACCTTATCACTCAAATAAGTGTTTCCTGTCTTATCTCAAACTTTTAAATTTCTTGTAAACTTTTCTTATAATACCTCTTATCAGTTCTTGGTTTCACTTCCTGAGTAAGCCCTTGTCTTTGCCTATATATTGAAATGTGTACCCTAGTTTTCTTCTGATATATTCAGATATATGATTTGTACATTAAGATATTTGATCCCTCTTTAATTGATTTTTGTGCATGATGAATATATCCAGTTTTTCCTGTACCAATTCTTGAAGCTATTTTATTTTTGGTTTTGATATCTATGCCAAAAACAGTTGTTTTCAAGTGTGAAAGTTTAATTATGGGGACCCCTTCTATTCCATTGATTCATATGTCTGTTTTACTCCAAATTCTATGATATTTTTGTTGCTGTGTCACTGTAAAATAACTCAACACCACGTATCGTGGTACTTTAAGCAATATAGCTTTTGTTCAGGATTGCTTTGTTTATTTGAATTGTTTCTACAAAATTTTATTTATTTATTTATTTATTTATTTATTTATTTATTTATTTTTACTTCTGGGAAAGATTTCTCTGGTATTGTGACAGAGATACCATTGAAACTACAGCTCACTTTAGACAAAGGAGTTATTTTGATAACAGCATTTGTACAACTCTAATAAGAGATTGGGGATTTTTTTTATCTTCCAATAGTTTCAGTTTCTTAAGTTGGTGTTTTTAAGCTTTTCTTGCATAGGTCCTTTATATTTGTTGTAGGTTTATTTTTAAATAATTCTAAATTTAATTTCTGCCAATTACATACAAATACAATCTAATTGATACATTTGTCTAACTCCCATATCTCTAACTGCAGCAAAATTGACAATTTAATTGCAATGAAAATAAACCACCGTTTTTATATGTATTAAAATTCTAATGAAAAATATCAGCTTATATTTGCAACCTTTCTACTATGTCCTGAATTTCACTCTCTTATGTTTTAGAAATCCAACTGAAAATGTTAATCATATTAGACTGTGTTTCAGAAAGTATTCTAGGAAGAGACATGCATTAGGAATCATCTTCATCTGTATTATTCAGCTGTATAATACAGCAGCTAGATTAAATGATGTAAAATGTTAATTCATACATAAAAATAAGATTCAAATATTAAATCTTCTGTGATGCTATATGGCTATCTGATAACCCTCATATACCAAAGAAATATTGTTAAAAACTGAGCTGTGTTCACTCATTCTACAACAAATACATCTCATATTTCTATTATTAGTGTTTCAAGGCAGAATGCTGCTCTTCTTGTTGTTTACTATTAATCATACTCATAAAATTTTTGGGTAGGTACTTAGTCCTCCTTGCAAGATTTCCCTTCATAGAACACTAAAGAGCTAGCATTAAAGTATCAAGGTATGATTGCAGAATAGCCCTATACTCTAAAGGAGCAAAGCTAAAAAATAGGAGAATAGAAACAATTAGGAATCAAGGGTTCTCAGCTATTGAACAATCATCAGTGGTCCCTTTTCAAGCAAAATTAGAGCATAGTTTTGTGATTAGTGCTGTTTAGAAAAATTCATCAGAACAGTAATTTTTCTTTAGAAAAATTTCTTTACAATGTTCAATGCAAGGCCTTTGAATTTCTGCTTCATCACAGAAGAAATTAAAAATAGATTTAAAAAATAACATCCTTTGAGGTGGTATTTAAATCTGTTGTTGGTGCCTGCATTTTTTTCCAGAAGCAGAATGGCATTTCAGCAATGCAACTGGATCTAGAAAGCAAAAGATCAAGAAACAGGTTAGCAACAGCTAAAGTTCTCTATTGTTTTTTTTCTAAAAATAGCTACTTGTATTTTTGAAATACACAAAAGGTAATTTAAGAGGCTTTTTAAAATAATGAAATATATGTCAAGCCTCCATTTCAAACCAGATTTAAACTCAGTGAAATGATCTTTCATACATTATACAGTGCCAATTACCATGTAAATAGATTTTAAATAAAGTGATATATTATTTAAAACCTCTGTATTATATAAAGCAAGCATGAGGAAATGTTTGATATCTATTTTATTTTCAAGTCATCAACCGCTTTCCACATGGAACAAGGACAATGATCGTGCTACATAATTTTAATTATATTTCTCATAATAAATATAGTAGCCCATATGATTATGTTTTTTCCAACATTTGGAAGAAATATAACAATATATCCTAAATAATGATAAGTCGAATGTGTTTCTTATTTGAAATCATTCTCCCTGCAGAAAATTGTAAATAAGAACTCACAAGAATATACTTAATTCACACTGTTATAAGTGACCTACAATAATAAAAATCTAGATGAATGAGAATCAGGTTGTCCTCCAAATCAGAATGAAGATTTTTGAAGCTTCAATTGCAACAGCAGATTAAAAAAAGGGGGGAAAATTAAGTAGGATTGTAAATTCCCCCACAAAAGATACTGAACATAAGGCCTCTGCAGGATGGCCTTGCTGGTATAGGTAGTTGCAACCAAATATGATGCCTTGAGTCTTAAATTTGACGTCTCAGCCCAGTTTTCACAGGTTATACAGGAAGAACTAGATTTCCTCATCTTGTCCTCTGACATCCAAGCAACATGGCATATGAGTCCCCTCAAATATGTGAAAGAAACTAAAGCAAAGTCAAACTCTGGTAACTACAAAACATTGTGTCTGGGGACTGTGTAAGAGTTATATAATTGATTACCTATTATGCTGGCTACATTTCAGGAAATCCTCATCTCAATTTAAGTAGACCTGGCTCTTGATCAGTATTTCCTTATATAGAAGGTAGGCAAAATTAGGGATTAAAAGGCTCCTGGAGCCCTGTAAGTCAATGATTGTGTAGAGGTGATGATTCCTACATATGACATGAAGAAAACCTACTTGAGATTCATCTCCTTCATACTTTTCTCCTAATAGAGAATCAAACATAAGAAAACCATCCATACTAAACCTATCTAGAATATACATTTCCCAACTCAACTATCTAAGACTAGCAAAGTAAAATTTAGAAACTAGGAATACATTTCTCTGTACAAGGCATTTGGCTACTTTATAAACTTATGACTGTTGCATTCATCTTATCAATTTTTTTCCTATTCACCATATACATTTTCAATCACATTACTTTTATCTTTGTTCTCAGTAGTACTCTCTTGCTTAGCTTATGTAAGATCATTTTAATACACCTTACAGCAAATAACATTTACTCAACAATATTTCTGAGTTTCTAATGTGTACATATTGCCATGAAAACCAAGGATATGTCACTGTTCTCATGGTTTCTTATAATTAAAATTTCCTCCCACAAATGGTCAGGTTTTGTTCACTTTCCTTACTGCCAATTATCCTTCACATATCAATTCAATTAAAATGTGTATTGTTAATCAAAACAGGATTCTAAACAGAGAGCTGTTGGTTACTGTCTAGGTCACTACTGCAACTCTTAGGTGCCATCCTGCATGTTAGTGAGGTTTGTGGCTATTATAGTTGAGTATGATTGTTGTTTGCCTTTTCCTCTAGAAGTTTCTATAGTACTGTCTCATATATGAAAGAAAGGACTCAGAAAGTAGGCTTTCATGTCCATTCCAGCTCAGTGTAGTGGTTGCAGGTTCTCCTCCAAAATCCATGACTTCACTAGCTCTGGGTAATTGCTTACATTTTCAACACTAGGCATTGTAGACTTGCTAGTTTCTTTGGTTGTTTTTCTGAGGTAGAAAGCAAGTCCTTATTACAAGGGCAATATAAACTTCAGACATAGGGCCCAGAGGTCACTGAGCTGGAATGTACTCTAACTTCACTCTTAATATTTGTCCTTATACCCACAGGTAAGTGTAGTCCTGACCCTTCTTCAAGAAAATTTCTCTTTGCAATGTACAGAGACTTTCACAGAAAACCACAACTAATCAAAATACAGAGTCGTGTAAATGAGTCCCAACTGACATTTAGCATAACTCCCACACCTAAGGTTTGGAGATCATTCCACAAAGGAAATGAAAGTTTTTAAAGACCAAAGGAATGAGGTATTTGCTAAGAGATTGTATCTCCTAGTAATGTCAGAAGCTGCAGTGAGAAAGTCTTACCAACATGACTGACTAAACATAAGCTGAACAGAGACAATGCAAAGAGATATGGTAACATGTTAACATGAACCAGGGAGAGCTCAGGAGGCCTCAATCATTCAGAAAGAATTGCAGGCAATGCTGAGAGTGAGAGAAGTAGTCTTGCTCAGAGAAAAGCATAATTGTTTAGCCAATACCAAGTGGTCATACCTAAAAACACACATTCAAATAACATTATCCAGACTGAGATAGTTATATTTATATACTTAGGAATATATATGGATCTACATCTACATATGTGGAACCATAAAAAGGATAGCTTGGTTTCTGGTAGAGCACTTGCTAGAAATGGCCAGAGACCTTGCGAGGGACAACATATATTTTGCCACGCTTCCAGACTCCAGGCTCCTGACAAGCATTCTGAGACCTCCATTAATCAGTGCCTTTCAATCACATAGGGCAACGCCCCTAAGAGCCTCTTAACAGATAGAGGGCATGACTATAGGCTGCAGCCTCAAGAGATTTCCATATTAATGAGATATCTGAAGGCTAGAGGGCATAGCCAATTAAGCATTCCTTCTTAGACCCTCTACCCTCTTCCCTTTCTATTTAACTCAGGTCTTTCCTGAGTTTCCAGGAAAGTACAACCAGATTAATCTACTTTCTGCCATGACAATAAACCTTTAAAACCATAGACTTCCTCATGTCTTTGGGGCCCCCGCCATGGGGAACCGTGGAGAAGACCTTTAACTAATGAGCTGCCACCACTGCCTAATCTCTCACTGAGGACTTCTCTACATTCCTGCCTTGGAAGCCACCAATTTAACCAAGTTAGCTGAGCCAGCCAAGTGAGTGCCAGTAACCAAGAGATTCTGCCAGCGGGCACTGTCAGAGCTTCCCTCCCCCTCTTTCCTCTCAGCTGCAGTCCATCCTGTATGCCTTGCATCTCAGTTCTTCTGCAGCTCCCAGCAGCATCTGGGGGCCCAAAGATAGAGACCACTGGTCTCTCAGGTTAGCTGCTATGGCCTGGAGACCACCACTCAAAAGCCATGCCCCTGCAGGACCTCAGACTAAGATCTCTCCACACCTGAACAGAGCTCTGCAGCTTCTGCCCAGCACCACATAGAGTGAACTCAGTCAAACTCCTGAGCTTCTGCTGCCTGGACCTGTGGGAACCACAATAGCCCAACAGGACTCATTCCTGCCCACATGTGAGTTAACAGCCCCATATACATATATGTGTATGTAGCGATAATTAATGAAAAAGAGGCCATAAATTTTAGAGACATCAAAGAGGGGCGCATAGGAGACTTTGAGGGGATGAAACAGATAGGGAATATAGTGTAATTGTATTATAATCTCAAAAAATAATTTTAAAATACTGTTCTTAATAAAACTTTTCTCCAATTACCTACTTCAGGTTTATTCATTGAGGGAATTGTAATTACATTTTATAAAGTGTATAGTAAACTGAAATAAACTCATTTGATTTGATTTTGAGGCACAGACTTTCTATGGAGCCCAGGCTAGCCTAAGACTTCAATGCACTAGCCTGGGTCTTTACTACTGAAATTATAAGTATATACACACAACAATGCTTAGTTGAATTATCATTGTTTATGCATATGGGAATGTAGTTTTTCTGCTATTCTGTTTTCCATAGATGATAGTTATTCCTTCAAATAAAAAAAAACTTTGAATACACAAACAATGTAATTATGGCACTAAAATTATTCTGTAAATTAAAATATTATATGAAAGTAAGTTATCATGGCAAAACAATTTATGTTATTTAATATTGCTTTCAAATATCAACTTTTAACTACTTGAGAACCAGTTTCCTGTCCTTTAGTTTTCTCTAATGCAAATTTTGTATAAATTCAATGACAACTTCAAAACCACTTTCAAGTACTAGTCCTCAAAATAATTGCAATATCAATAATAAATAATTCCTGTTGAAAACTAATCACAACATTAAAAATACATTTCATATATATTACCTAAGAGTATGGTTACATATAGATTGTTAAAACATTTTTTTTTCAATTGACACTCAACTAAAGCAGAATAAGCTCAAGAGTGAAGTATGTTTAGTTCTCTCTAGCTAAAGGGTCAATAATCACAATAAATTCATCATGTTTTGGTTTTGATGCTTCTACTAACACCTTCCTTGCACAAGTTGTGGTGTCAGGCCTGGGAATTTCTGTAATAATGGATTTTTACTCATTACTTTTCTTTACAGATATCTCATACACTGAAACATATTTTCAATATGAAAGGAAGTGATAATGCCTATCAAGGAAAGGGTCAAAAAAATATCCTTCTCAATTTTGGGTTTTCTTAAGTACTATAATAGTTCCATAGAAAAATAGTATATGATTAATAATTACACTTTACTTGACATTACTTGATGTTCTTAGGAGACATAAAAAGAAAATTAATGTATACAATAAACGCTGAAAACAGCAACTACTTAACATTGAAACTATTCAAATTTTTAATTAGAATTGTATTTTATATTTTATTTTTCTTAATTATTTATGACTTGGGATTTCTTTCTATTTAAAAAAACAGAAACTTGCATAAATAATCCAGTTACCCACTAAAATATGCTTCTTGCCTATTGTAGCATGCATAAGCAGTATTATCTCTTGAGTTTTTTTAATGGCCCATATAATGTTGAAATCATTTTACTGATCTGATAAAAGACTTGCTTACTAGTTTAGTAAAATTATGACCTGTCATGCTTCTAGTTCTATGTGACATAAAGCTCATCTAAAACTTTGATTTATATAGTTTAAATATGTGCATGATAATTATGCATACAGGCCTCCTAAAAGTTTAGTTAGTTATCATTGAAGAAGGAATTATTAGGTCATTAAAGAAAATGTAATATAAATAGATATTTTTTTCTGGAATCCTAAAAGATTTTGAGTTTCATGCCCATTTGCTTGAATTAATTTAAAAATTTATAAAAATATTATTTATATAATATATTTATTCCCAATTTTTATATTTATTCATTTACTTAGATGCAAAACATTTATAACAACTGAACATTTTCTAAATTAAAGTATTAATGAAACACACCAATCATAGTAAATGAAGACTAGTCCCTAACTCAATATTTTTCAAATTATATCTATCTTGAAAGTGTATTTTTTAACATTCCATCTAACAACGATGTCATAAAAATATAGTGACACAAGAAAATAAAGTACGTGGATATAGGAGGTATTAAATTATTGTTACTTCTTTGGTTCCTCATGAGGAACTCTTCTCTCCCAATTTTAAAAATAATATTTTATAGAAAAAGACCAATCAAAGGTAATTATTGTTTCTATTATTTTAATGGGAAGAAAAGTTTAAAACTTGGGAAGTACCATTCCTTGAGGTGATACAGATTAGTACAATTTTTATCACTTTCTGCTTAATTATGAACATGTCAGCAGCCATTTATGGCTTCTTTTTTTGTACATTCCCTACCATGAAGGAATGTATCTCCTTGAACTGTATGTTAAAGTAAATACTTCTTATCATTACATCTTGTTTTCATTATTCTTGGTTTTTTCCATTAATTAATTTATTTATTCACTTTCCCTGTCCAGATCACTGCTTCCCCTCCCAGTCCCACCTCACCTAATCCTTCCCTCAACCCCCTCCTCTTCTTATTCAATATAGTGAGGCATCCCTAGGTATCCTTCCACCCAGGCACATCAAGTTGATGTAGGGTTGGGTGCATCCTCTTCTGCTAAGGCCAAACGAGTTACAGGAACAAGTAGGTAACAGAATCAGGGACAGAACCCATTCCAGTTGTGTTCTTTATCAGATATTTTGTAACAACATTAAAAAAAATCTACTATAGAAAGTTTGTATACAAAGTGTGGTTGTTTTTGTTATAAATCTTATCATAGGCTCCTCATGTTTTAAAACTGGTTTTTAGAAATAACGTGGAAAGGGTTAGAACACTAAGGCTAGAAACATCCTTGACTACTGAAAAATGACTTCAATAGTTTTTTGGGGTGAGAAAACAAGACTAATGAGAGAACTTGGGAAGGTAAGACCCAGCTTATGGAATTTCAGATAGTATCATGAACAAGAGCACTTTCATGAAAGCAACAAGGAAACCTTTATATGATATTTTGGCAAAGAATCTGGCTGTATTCTCTCCATGTTCTGTGAATTTTATAGTGTGAAATTTAAAGGTATTGGATTAATTTCCTTGGTCCAAGAAATTTCAAGACTAGCTAGTACTCAGGCTGTCATAATTAACTACTCACTGTTCTCATCCTTGTGTACAGTTGAAAGAGAGAGAAGGAAGTAAAACAGAAAGATAAAGAAAATGTACTTGGCAAATACTCAAACACAAGCAGGGAATAGAAAAAGATTTTTTTAGTGATTTTTAGTGAAATAAAAAAGGAATTTTCATATATGTTGATATATATATGTTGATATATATGAATACCTAAGATCAAAAATTCAGGTGATAGTAGATGCTGGTGAGGACGTGAAGAAAGAGGAACACTCCTTCATTGTTGGTGGGGTTGCAAACTGGTACAACCACTTTGGAAGTCAGTCTGGTGGTTCCTCAGAAAATTGGACATAGCACTACCTGAGGACCCAGCTATACCACTCCTGGGCATATACCCAGAAAATGCCCCAACATATAACAAAGACATATGCTCCATTATGTTCATAGCAGCCTTATTTATAATAGCCAAAAGCTGGAAAGATCCCAGATGCCCTTCAACAGAGGAATGGATACAAAAAATGTGGTACATTTACACAATGGAATATTATGCAGCTATTAACAATAATGAATTTGAGAAATTCTTAGGTAAATGGATGGAACTAGAAAATATCACCCTGAGTGAGGTAACCCAATCACAAAAGAACACACATGGTATTTACTCACTGATAAGCAGAGATTAGCCCAAATTTTGAAACAACAAAGATTCAACTACCAGACAACATGAAGCTCATGAAGAAGAAACAACAAGTGAGGATGACTAGGTCTTTCTTAGAAGGAGTAACTAAATACTCAAGGGAGCAAATATGAAGACAAAGTGTGGGACAGAAACTGAAGGAGAGGTTATATGGAGACCATTCCACCTGGGTATTCCATGTACAGTCACCAAAAATAGACGCTGATAGGGATGTCAGGAAGGGAAAGCTGACAGCAGCCTGATAAGTCTGTCTCATTAGGGGTCCCCCAGAGTCTGACATACCCAGAGGCAGATACTCACAGCTAACCATTAATCTGATCAAAGGTTCCTAATGGAGAAGTTAGAGAGTAAACTGAAGGAGCCTAAAGGGTTGGTGGCCTCATGAAGAGAGCAACAATACCAACCAGCCAGAGCTCCCCAGGGTCTAAACCACCAGCCTAGGAGCACATATGGAGAGCCACATGACTCCAGCTGTACATGTAGGCGAGGATGGCCTTGTTGGGCATAGGTGGGAGATGAGGTCAATGGTACTTTGAAGGCTGAGCACTGAGTTGGAGGGGTAATCTGAGGGTGGGGAGGAAGATTAGGGGGTAGGTGGGTAAACACCCTCATAGAAGCAGGAGGAGGGGGGATGGAATAAGGGGTTCCTGGGAGGTGGGGGGGGAATGGGTAAGGGGATAAAATTTGAAATGTTAATATAATATACAATAAAAGAGGGGGGAAAAAGAAAAGCGGTTAGAACCAACATCCTTAATAAAATGTCAGCCCTCTTTAAAAAAAAACTATCTTGATACTAAAATTTGTTTTGATAATTGTATATTGCAGAATGATCAGCCTTGGTGTATCTACTCAACAAGCAAGCTGGGCAGACCTGTTCAAACCACTGAGGTCCGGGAATTCCATCTGGAGGCAGTAAAGACACAGCATCAGAGGCTTATCAATTTGCTCTTCCCCCCACTCCTCTTCTAGTATCTCAACGCCCATAGTCAGCTTGAAGAAGCTAATGAAGAGTCAGTGCCCCTATTCCCTGGGCTTGGGGACTAAGGTGGTAAATGTTGGACTGTCTTTCTAGGGAAAAGTAGTGGCTTTGTCGGAATAGAGAGGATTAGCTAGGGTTTATTGCATAGCCATAACCTATTAGCAGAAATCTGTATAATTAGTATCAAGATGAAGATATAAATTCTTAAACGGCACCAATTTACTTTGATTACAAATTTTAAGGTATTCATTGATATGAGCTTCTTATTGATATAAGAGTAAGATGAATATTGTTACCCTCATAGGCATTGTACCAGTATAACACACTTAGGAATACAAGGCTTAGACCCAGTCCTTCTTTAACTTTTTAAAACTGATTTGAGATGGTCAGCCTGTGAGTTAAGGGACTACAGAAAATTCAGGGGTTGGAGTTTATTGTTGAGGTGTTTTCTATGTTTTATTTAGAAGTAGCTGAGTGGAGTTAACAGGCAACAGTCCAGATTACCTTACATGGATAGTTGGTTTTCAAAACATCAGAAATCCACAGAATTGACATGACAAACATTTCTGTATTAATGTTCATTTTTATTAGAGACCTGTCTGCTCCTGACAGCTTCATATATTGAATTCTAAGAAGAAATTGAGCATCTTTGGAGTTACTCCAGTTGTGGTGAGACAGCCACTAGACAAGAATTGCCTCTTTCCATCTGCAGACAAATTACTGTCCAGAAAAGGACACACTCGCAGAATAGTTGACTGATTATATCTGCCTAGACAGAGTAATCAGCCTTTAATAATTCTGCAGCACTAAGGTCTGTCAGATGATCCTGGGCCAGAAGGCAGAAGAACAGATGCTCCAACGTTATGTAATAGAGGGAGTGTCCAGGTGTTCAAAGGTCTCTATAAATTGGCTAAGTTTTAGAAGCTATGCTTTGTGTTTCCCACAATTATAGTTAACTCAGTCATTCTGGATTTCTGATGGGGTTGAAAACTTATAGCCTCATAGCCAATTCTGGCTATTTACCTTGAGAGAAAAGATTTGAGTGGATGGTCGTCTGCTGACATTCATCCTAAAGCCAAGGAAAAAGCCAGGTTCAGAACTAAGTATTTTAGTTAGGAGAGACGACAGAGGTTCTGGTTAGTCAACAAAATGTTGGACTGGGTATGAGGACTATCTTGTACCTCACGGGTACAAATTGGCATAATTATGCTCTAATTGTATTTTGAGAGAAAAGTTTCATTTTAACAGGAAGGGTGGTATGTAGGAGGAGCTAAGGTGGGAGGAGTACTGAGAGGAAGAGAAGGAATAAGAAGAGAAGGAGAAGAAGGAGAGGAGAAGCTAGGTCATGAAAGAGAGAAAGAGGGGGGAAGACAGGGAGGCAGATGTTCATGTATCTCCAAAAGTCAAAGATAGTTGATATATCTAGGTTGGGTAGTGGGTTACACCTCTGATTGAGCAATACCAAACTTATAAAGCCTATGATTAACATTTTTTTAAAAATGTGTATGTGCAAAAATAAAAAGGGGACATGGGATAGGGGTTTTCTAAGGGGGGGATGGGGAAAGGGGATGGCATCTGAAGTATAAATGAAATATCTAATTAAAAAAAGACAAAAAAGGGAATTTTCATATATATGTTGACTGAAAGTAGGTTTAGAGAGAACCTGGATTTGGGGTTAGTAGAATGTGAATATTCTAGATGCCAGGGTATATGACCAAATTTGAAAAGAATAAAAACATATCAAGTTGTAAGTGGGAACAGAAATTAGAGAAATTTGAGGGATACTGATCAAACCTAATCATTTAAAGTAAATTACTAGAGACATTGGCATGTAATTTCCTGAATGGGTTGCTATCTCAGTAGTGAACAAACATATGTATGTATATAGTATATATGTATGTGTATGTATACATATATACATATTTATGTGTATGTATGTCATTTTTCAATGTTATATTCAGTTTCTTGTACATTAAGCCTGGAATTATTTATTAATAGTTTTATAAACAAGCTCCTAATTATGGAGAAAGATATGCTGTGATATTTTCATGATACTACTTCTTCTTTCATTCAATAAATTCAACAGTTATAAGCCTCTATTATATGAAAAGCAGTATCTAAACAATCACTAAACCTATCCTTCCTCATGTGTAATAATGAATTGTCAATATTATGAAAAATTACTTCATAAAAAGCTTATTGAAGGAAATAAAAATCCAACAACAATTTGTCCAACCTAATTTAAAACTAATTGTATGAAGAACACTGCCTTAAAATTTCACATTTCTTTCAACATCTATAAATATGTTATTTCCTATTCTGTCATCATTTTGCAGTATATTTACATTTTCAGTTATTTCCTAGTAAAAAGAAAATGCATTTATTAAAGGGCAGAAATAAATAACTCCAAGCAATGAAACAGTATTTTCAAGTTAAAATAAATTCTTATCAGTAGTCCATTTCAGAGTTCACTGGGAAAGGGAAGCAGATGAGTGTTGTGATTTACCTTTTGGTAAATTTAGTTGCATGCTTTTCTTTCTCTTTTATCCACCTTCTGTATAATTACTAAGCTGAATGCCATTTACCAGGTGTGCAATAACTTTAAGCATGAAGTAAAAAATAACAAAACCTAAAACATTCTTGTTGAAGTATACATCTAAATGTCAATGAAATTATACACTGGAAGACTTTAACTTTCCCCTCTTCCAGAATGAGCCAAACTCCTTACAATCAGGCAGGAGAACCAAGTAGAGTAAGAAATGACTATCAACCTCTGCATTACAGTGGAAAAAGTATTAAAGTTGTCAATATGTGCCATTGACTTGATTCACAAATTAATATATAATATTATACATGTAGCATTGTTGCCAAAAATGGGTATTAATTAGAAAAACAGGGACTCTAAAAATCAAAAATTTAAAGAATTTATACAAAATTTTTGTCTTAGCATTTCCAAATGTCAAATTAAGAAAGATAAAACTCTCAGAAAAATTTCAAATTATAGCATGAACCATGAGAGAACAGGGCAAGTGGGAAGGAAAAAACTAATTTTTAAGGATATAAATAGATTGATGTCTGGGAAGATTCCTCAGTAGGTAAAATTCTTGTTCCTTAAGTATGAGGACCTGAGTTCAGATACTCTGAACTCACATAAAAGGAGAGTAGTCATGGAATAAGCATGCAACCTTAGGCTGCTAACATCAATAGGCAGGCAGGAAAATTAAGATCTCAGAATCATACTGGTGATATATCTACTGTTTGAGTAAGCTTCTGGTTCATTGACAGACACTGTTTATCTAAAAAAGTGGTTAAGAATGGAAAAGCATATATCTATTGATGACTTCTGATCCCTACAAAAGCAAATACACACACACAAACACACACACAAACAAACAAACTTAAAATGTTCAAGCACACAATGATATAAATCACAGTCAATATTACACAGTCCAACATTTTTTTTCCTCTCTGTCTTTTTTTTTCATTGAAAATAAATGTGTGTCTCGTGCAATACATCTGGACCAGTTTCCTCTCCTCCACACCTCCCAAATCCACTCTTTCTCAGATCAACTCCCTACCTTAACTTTTCTCTTCAGAAAGGAGCAGCCCTTCAAGAGACAACTATCAAACATGACAGAAAAAGATACAGCAAGACACCACAAAAGCCCTCATATAGAAGGATGGACAAGCCACCTCATTAGGAAGAAAAAAAGTCCCAAGAATAGGCAAGAATATCAGAGTCACAATCAATTCCACTGTTAGATCTCCCACAAATCAGGTGAAAAGCTATAATATTTAAATAGAAGACCTGGTACAGACCTATGAAGACCCTGTGCTTATTTGTCACTGCAGTCTCTGTGGGACATTATGAGCACTGCTTAAATGATTTGATGAGCCTTGTTCTCCTTGTGTCCTCCTTCCCTTCTGACTCCTGTAATCCTTCCTCTCTCTTCTACAGGGTTCCTTGAGCTCTGAGGGGAGGACCCCAATGGAGACCACCAACTTAGAGGATCTCTCTTCTTAATGTCTGTCTGGCTGTGGGTCTCTAGTGTCCCTCCCATCTGCTGCTGAAGGGAGCCTTTCTGATAGTAACTGGACAGGGAAACAGATCTATGAATACAGTAGAATATCATTAGGAATCATTTCACTTGTATTTAAATTTTAATTTAATTTAACCTTTTTGGCCAGTCATATTGGGTTTGCATTAATTGGGGTTTTACTGCTGTAAACAGACACTATGACCAAGGCACATCTTATAAAGGACAAAATTTAATTGGGTCTGCCTTACTGGTTTAGAGGTTCAGTCTATTATCATCAAGGTGGGAACATAGCAGCATCCATATAAGCATGGAGGAGCTGAGAGGTCTATATCTTCGTCTGAAGCATCTGAAGGCTGCTAGCAAAATATTGACTACCAGGCAACTAAGATGAGGGTTTTTTAGCCCACACCCATAGTGACACACCTATTCCAACAAGGCTACACATACTTCAACAGGGCCACACCTTCTAATAGTGCCATTCCCTGGGCCAAGCATGTAGAAACCATTACAGAGTTCTACACTAGGTCTCTGGCCTATCCAGTCTCAGGTTCTTGGCTATGAGGCAGTATAAGGCATTTGGGAACTCTAGTGGTATGAGCCTAAAATTAAAACAAGTATTGATTGGACATTCCTCCAAGTTCTATGCCATCATTGCCCCAGCACATCTTGTACACAGAAGAGGTCAAGGGGTTCATGGCTGATTTGGTGTTTAGGTTTCTCTTTCCATATCCTGCAGAGTACCTTCTCATTTCAAAGAAACTAGAGCATAGAGGTGAGGGCTCCCTGTAAATCACCAGCTTGACTTTTCTATATTAAATGCAGAGAATATTATCTTTGGCAATGGGTTACATTGTCAGTTTTTAGAGAGCTATGCTCTGTCCTAGCATCTGTCCAGGTTAGTTATTTTTTTCTTATTTCAAGGCCTGAAACATTATGAAACACTTGTATAGACTGAAGTAGTAAATATTTTAGAGTTTTACTGGCCATACAATTACACACATTCAACTACAACTTTGTAGTACAAAAGGAGCTATTAAGTACATTAAGAAATATGTTCAGAACCAAATTTTATTTATACAATAGGCATCAGATACAATTTGTAGGACCCTGCATTATAATGAGAGATTCATACTAAAATTTTATTGATGATCTGTACCAAACTGAGATTTCCCTTTATATTTTCATTCAGTATATTAACTAGTTAATTTTGTTTGTTTGTTTGTTTCCTTTGATAAATTTCCCATTTCATGTGCCCTCTATAAAAACAAAACAAATGGGCCTTTTGAAGAGAGAATAAATCCAGAGAGTCTAAAAAATTAATCTATTTTTCTCTAAACTAACTAAAAATGTTTCTTTTTATATCCATACTGATTAAGTTCTCACCATCATGATAGTAAAATTGCTTTTGGAAAGTGAAAAATACCCTTATGTATACTTTCTGTTCATCGACACTATTCAGTGTATTTTACTAATAATTAAAATATTGCAAGCACAAAATACTTCATGTATTCCCATGTTTTCTCACAAACAACAACTTAGTATACCACACTAAGATAAGATGACAAAACTGTTCATAAATTATTTTGAAATTGAGGCTTTGAGACATTCAGAAATCTGCCCAAATCTCTTAAATTACAAACCTGTTCTGTCATTAGCTCTTTCCACTATATTATTGACTTCTACAGAACTCCGTAGAAGAATTTTAGTCCAGCAACATGGTTGTTCTGGTAAATCAGTAAAGAGTGGTGCTAACAACTGACACAGGACATACTTTTAAAGAAAAAAACATATTCCACAAAAATAGAAAATCAAAAACACGTGGAAAATTTCTTTATGCATACCACTTACAAAAATTAAATCAATAACAGATAAACAATTCAAATAGGTCTATAACCCCTAAAGAAATACAAGCACTTTTTTAAAATCACCCATTCAAAAAAAGCCCATGGATAGATTATTGTAACATGAAATTATACCAATACTTTTCAAATTATTCCATAAAATTAAAACAGATAGAATATTGTCAGATTCATTTTATGAGGTCTCAGTCACCCTGATACCCAAAGTACACAAATATTTAACAACAACAAAAAATTACAGGCTTATTTCCCTTATGAACAAAGATGCAGAAATAATAAATAAAATACTTGCAAAACAATTCCAAGAAAACATCAAAAAGATCATCATCATGACCAAATGGCTTTGTCCCAGAGATGCAGAGATGGCTCAATATATAAAAATTATCAACATATTCCACAACATAAATCAACTAAAAGGAAAGGAAAAACTACATGATCATCTTAATAGATCCTGAAAAATATTTTGAAAAACATTCAGCACTCTTTCATGGTAAAGTCTTGGGGATATTAGTGATACAAGAGACATAACTAAACACAATAAAGGCAATATACAGCAAGCTAATAGCCAAAATTGAATTAAATGGATAAAAGCTCAAACAATTCCACTAAACTCAGGAAGAAGAAAAGGTTGTCCACTCTATTCATATCTACTCAATATAGAACTTGAAATTCTAGCTAAAGCAATAAGACAATGAAAGAAGATCACAATGATTAGATAGGAAAGGAAGAAATCAAATTATAACTATTTGCACATGATGCAGTAAACTACAGTTGATAAATACCATCAGCAAAGTTGCTTATTACAAGACTAACTCAACAAATATATCAGTGGCCTTCCTATATACAAATCTGTCCATCTGTAGGTTTAGTGGTGTAACAATACCCATCCTATCAAAAACAATCTAAAGATTAAACACAATCCCTATCAAAATTCAAATGGAATTCTTTACTGGCCTTGAAAGGACAATATTCAAATTCATATGTGGAAAAAACATGATAGCTTAAAATAATCCTGAACAATAATGGAACTACTTGAGAAGTCACTATCTTTAATTTTATGCTCTACTCCAGAACTATAATCCAAAACAAAACAAAAAACACAGGGTATTGGCATTAAAATGGACAAATTAATAAATTGAATAAAACTGAAGGCCCAGATATATATCTACATACATCTGGATACCTGGATTTATAGAAATAAGCCCGATATTCACAATGGAAAAAAGAAAGTACCTTCAAAAATTGATGCTGGTCAAACTGGATATATGCATGTAGAAGAATGGAATTAGATCCATATTTATTACATTGTACAAAACTCAAGTCCAATTAGATCAAAGGCCTCAAACATAAAACAGGAAACACTGAATCTGATAGAGGAAAAAGTGAAGAATAGCCTTGAATGCACTGGCACAGGAGACAGCTTCCTAAACAGAATACTGATACCACAGTCACTAAGATCAACAATTTAATAAATGAGACCTCATGAAATGGAAAAGTTTCTGTAAGGCAAAGGACACCATCAACAGCACAGAATGGCAGCCTACAGAATAGAAAATAATTTTTCACCAATTTCACATTTGATAAACAAGCTACTATCTAAAATATATGAAAAACTCAACAAACTAGAAGTCAACTAAAAATCCCATTAAAAATAAAGTACAGATCTAAACAGAGAATTATCTACAGCGGAATCTCAAATGACTAATAAAGACTTCAATAAATGTTCAGCATCCTTAGTCATCAGATAAGTGCAAATCAGACCACCTTGAAACTCCATTATATACCTCTCAGAATGGCTAAGATCTATAACACAAATGACAGCACATGTTGGCAAGGATGTGGAGCAAGAGTAGCACTCTTCTATTGCTGGTGGGAGTGCAATCTTGTACAGCCACTGTGAAAATAAATATGGTGGTTCTTCAGAAAATTGGAAATTGATCTACCTCAAGACTCAAGTATACTAGTCTTGGGTATATAACCAGAAAATGCTTCATTCTCAATGCTGTTCATTGAGTTTTTCTTCATAATAACCAGAAACTGGAATCAACCTGTATGTCCTTCAAGAGAAGAATAGATTTAAAAATAAATGTGGTACATTTAAAAGCAGTGAAAATGGCAAGATGAAATTTCCTGGCAACTGGATAGAAATAGATAAAATTATCCTGAGTGTGGTAACCCAGGCCCAGAAAGACAAATATGGTATGTACTCACTTGTAAGTAGGAATAAGCTGCTAAATAAATATTAAGCACACTACAATACTCAGACCCAGGCAGACTAAGTAAAAAGGAGGGCTTCAGAAGGAAATTATAGAACTTCCTGGGAAGGGGAAATAGAATATATTTTGTGGGGATAGAAATAGTAGGGACCAAGTAGTGGCAATGGATTGAGGTAGAGAATATGAGGAGAGACCTGGAATTGGATGGCATTTGGAGATGAAATGGAAAACTAGTACAGTTGACTCCCTAAAACGTATAAGGGTAACCCAAAAGTGGACTTCTAGTAATGGAGGATATGGAAAATGACTGGACAATTTTCTGTAATAAGGTAAGATATCCAGTAGTGGGATTGATATACCAACAAAGCCGCAATACCTTTGACCTAGTTTGTCCTACCTGCAATATGTGCTGGAATAATGGTTATCCAGAGACTGTTGAGGTAACCAACTAAAAACTGGTCAAATTTGAGAGGGATCCCATGCCTGGCACTACCTGGATGACCAGTAACCAGCGTCTGCATACCCTAGAGACCTAGAATAGAAACAAATTTGACTTATTTTAAAATTTCAATTAAATGATTCCTAATGTATTGTGTGATACCCATAGATTGGTGCCTAGCCCAGTTTTCATCACAGAGACTGCCTGTGGCAGCTTATAAGAGTAGATGCAGAAAACTACAGCCAAACATTAGGCAGGGAGAGAGAGAGAGAGAGAGAGAGAGAGAGAGAGAGAGAGAGAGAGAGAGAGAGAGAGAGAGAGAGAAAGAGAGAGAAAAGACTCTATTATAAAGTCCCTTCTCTCAGAGCTCCATGAATCCCATGGAAGAGAATGGGGTGAAGAGCAAAGTAGGGCTCATGAGTGCTCACAGAGGATGAGAGGAAATCATGTAGTCTTCACTTGTCTGAGCTAGGCCTTCTGTGTATATGTTATGATTGTTTGCTTATTTCGTGGGGAATCCTGACAGTGAGAATGATGTTGTCTCTGACTCCTTTAACTGCTTTTTTTGACCACTTTCCTCTTTCTGGGTTTCTTTGCCCAGCCTTAATGTGAGGGTTTGTGCCTAGTCATATTTTATCTTGTGCTACATTTTGTTGTCCCTGGGAAGCCTGCTCTTTTCTGTGGGAGGTGGAGTTTGAGGAGTGGATCTAGGAAAGAAAAGAGGTAGGAAGGGAGTAGGAGAAGTGGAGGGAAGGAAAATTTTGGTCCAGAAGTATAAGGAAAAAAATAAATAATACAAACCCTCTGGTTTATACTATTGAATGAAATTCTTTGAAAGAAATGAGGACAAACAAGGTGTAAGCTGAAACTCCAAAGCAGTAGATCCATTTAGCTTGAGTTGTGTGTTAAAAATGTACATGAAAATGACCAAGCATAGTACAACTACCTCAAAACCAAGAATGAATTTTTACATGTTAATTCTTCTTCAGCCATAGTAGATATATGCACCAGAGGTTATCAAAGTAGAACCTACAAGCCAGCTCTCTAGTTTTATGTCTAAAATGTTACTGGACTTGTCACACTTACTTGCTTAAACATCCTTTGTATTGTGGCTTGTACAACAAGGAAACCATGTTGTACTCAATCTTAAAGTATTTCCTAATGATTCTGAAGTTATGTTTCATCTTCATAATTATCATCATGCACTATTGGCAAGAAAAAAAAGAGTGTTAGTTTACCATCATATACCTGCAAGTCAAATGTCAGTTATTGATGAAAGTGAAACTTTCATTTGTTGTACATTACTATTGCAAGTTGGATCTTTAGATTTCCTTCTGAAAAATTCAGTATGTTAGGTTCACTTAGCAATGTGTTATTTTAATTTTTGTTAACTTATCAGAATCTCTTTTTAGGATAAGTTAATTCTAGTAAGACTGATACAAAACAGTTGTTTTTCTTTTGTTCACATTTGTAATGGAGATGGTCACTGTTTTAATATAATATTATCAACTTCTCCATATATTTTCAGGTGAGGAAAGGGGATTCCTCTAAAAAATCCACAAATTCCCCATGCCTAAGAACTTTTCACATGCATTATAAAATTCAAGGATAAGACCAGACACAGTACTTCTCAGCATTTCATGAAAAATACATTTATGGACTCAGCTCAGCAGGTAAAGGTGCTCGCTATGCAAACCTGGCAACCTGAGTTCATTTGATCTTCGGAATCTGAGTTAAAGTTGAGGGTGAAAACCAATATCACAAAGTTGTCTTCTGTTCACCAAATGTGTATGGTGGCAAATGCATTCAAACATACATTACTTATTCCCACATGATAAATTTGAGAAAAAATTGAAAAACATTTATAGAAGCATAATTTCAAATACAATAAAACAAGGTATCAGTAAACAAAAGAAGCCAGGACTCACTGTTCTTCCAATTATACAATCAAGATCAAGGCATTCCTTAATAGCTAGTTAAAGAAGCATTCTAATCTAGATGTAAACGCTGCAAACTATAAAGATGACATGCCTTGCAAAATATGATCATTGATGCAATATTGACATTATGATCTAAGAAAAATCACTTTCTTAGTGGGTTTAAGACCCAAACTACTAGATAGAATCCACACCCAGTACTGTTAACAGAGCAAAGAACTGGTAGCTAGATGAGTTATGGTCCCTAAGGGAGAATGTATTAACATCCTTATGCTTAATGGTCCCAGTACCAAAATCACATCTAATGAATTATTGCTATACATATAGATCTGTTCATCACTCACCTTTCACCAGGGAATCATCTTAAATACTTGGTAATTAACATAGATACCCACAACCAGTCAACATGTAGAGAATAAAAATCTTTGGAGTACTCAACCCAAAATTTTATACACACACACATACACACACACACACATACACACACACACACACACACACACACACACACACACACATATTGAAACTTAAAACTTAAAATGTGTATTGACCACTATTCTAGCTGAACCACCCAATCCCAACCTACCAGAGCAACCTACCAATCTATACAGAAGAGAAGTTTGTGCTAAAAACCAGCCCATTAGTCAGTGTATAGAGGGCTGGTGGCAATAAACTGAAGGTAAACGAATACTATCTGCCTTTTTAGCAAGAACCATTTTCAGAAAAATTTACAGAGTTATCAATGAAATATTTGCAGTCACCAACATGGACATCAGATGAATGGCAAATACAAGCAATCTCATGTGACTTTCAAAGATATATGGAGCACTCTTGAGGAAATAATAGCAAGCGGTAAAGCTTGCCAACTGATCAATATTTCCAGCAATCTCAAATATCCAAGTTCCTGACTGTGAACTAAGAGACTTGATTTTATGGAGATTACGCCAGGAAGATATGGCTACAAGTATCTGCTGGTATTTGTGGACAATTTTGGGTTAGGAGCTTTTTGCATTTTGCATTTTCTTTGACTGTTGTGTCAATGTTTTCTATGATCTTATTCACCTGAGATTCTTTTATCTCTTGTATTCTGTTGGTGATGCTTGCATCTATGACTCCTGATCTTTTTTCTAGGTTTTCTATCCCCTGGGTTGTCTCCCTTTGTGATTTCTTTGTTGTTTCTATTTCCATTTTCTGATCCTGGATGGTTTTTTTCAATTACTTCGCCTGTTTGGTTGTGTTTTCCTGTGATTACTTAAGTGCTTTTTTGTGTTTCCTTTTTCAGGGCATCTACCTGTTTACCTGTGTTCTCCTGTATTTCGTCAATGGATTTAGTTATGTCCTTCTTTAAGTCCTCTATCATCATCATGAGATGTGGGATTCGATCAGAATCTTGCTTTTAAGGTTTGTTGAGGTGTCCAGGACTTGCTGTGATGGGAGAACTGGGTTCTGATGATGCCAAGTAGCTTTGGTTTCTGTTGCTTAGGTTCTTGTGCTTGCCTCTCTCCATCTGGTTATCTCCCGTGTTAGTTGGTCTTGCTGTCTCTGACTGGAGCTTGTTCCTCCTGTAGGTCTGTGAACCTGTTATCTTAGGTGTGTCAGCATTCCTGGGAGACCAGCTCTCTCTGGGCAGCATTTGGATATGGAGGGCTGTAGGACAGGACAGCCTTAGCTCTGGGGTGCAGATGGAGACCAGAAGGATCATCTGATTTTTATTTTTGAGTTTACAATATAATTACAACATTGCTCCCTAATTCTCTCTCCAAACCCTCCCACATACCTCCCACAGTTTCCTTCATATTCATGTTGTCTTTAAAAATTATTTCTCTCTCTCTCTCTCTCTCTCTCTCTCTCTCTCTCTCTCTCTCTCTCTCTCTCTCTCTCTCTCTCTCTCTGTGTGTGTATCCTTAAATATTACCTGTTGAGTCCATATTACTTGTATTTATGTTTTCAGTCATGACCACTTGGCACTGGACAACAAATAAGTATGTAAGTTCTTGGGAAAGATCCCCTATCCTGTTCCCAGTTTTCTTCAATTGCCTGTATTTCTTTGTGAAGAATTGAGGCCTCTTAGACTTTTCCCTGTCTACTCCTTCATCTTCACTGGTGTTGTCTTTGTTAAACTCACTTTTGGACAGTCATTCTGAGTGTATATTCTGATGTCAGTAAGAGATACAATCTCACAGCAAATTTCCTGATCCATTGACTCTTACAATCGTTCAGCCACTTCTTCCACAATATTCCTGGATGTTAGATGTTGGACAGATTCATAGTTGTATCTTTCGGGACTGGGCTCCAAAACTATGAATTTTCATTGGATGTGGTTTTCTGGAGTGGTCACCATTTGTTGCTAAGAATTTTATTGCTGAGGAGTAAGGGATATATGTATCTGTAGACAAGTGTCCATAAATTTTTCTTATGGTTTATGTTAATTTAGTAAATTAGAGATTGTAGAAGAGCTTTCCAGGACCAGGCCTGATTTTCTTCTTATTGAGCAGGTCTATAATTCAATTAGAGGGCTGTTGGTTACTACCAAGATATAGATGCCAAGATGGCACCCTTAGGTTTATAGTTTTAAGGTCCACACAACAAGACAGAACCCATGCCTGACACTACACTAGCAACCAAAAACCATAGAGTGGATAGGCCATGGTTCTAGAGTAGTGGTTCTCGACCAGTGCGTTGCAACCTCTTTGAGTGTCAAATGACCTTTCACAGTGGTTGCATATCAGATATTCTGTATATGAGGTATTTGTTTCATAATTCTTAACAATAGAAAAATGAAAGCTATGAAATACTATGAGGTATGAATACAAATAATTTTATGGTTGGGAGTCACCACAACATAAGTAACTGTATTAAAGCATCACATCATTAGGAAGGTTGAAAATCACAGGATGAAATACTGTTATTCTGCTCATAACAAAAAGATGACCTCTAATGAAATTATTTTATACCTATAGTTGAGTGATTTGCTCAGCTATTATAAGAGAAGCTTACTCTTGCAGGAGATGGGGATTAACACAGAGACCCACAACTAGACATTATGTAGCTACTGAGAGATTTTGGAACATTCTGTCTTGAAGAGTATGTATTCAATAAATTCCTCCCTTTGGGGCTCAGGGAACTATGCAGAAGATGAGGCAGAAAGATTGTGAGAGATAGAGGGAATAGATGACTCCAAGAAAGTACTGTCTTATAGACAAAACAGGACTGTGCACATATGATCTCACAAAAATTATAGCAACATGCAAAAGGGCTACAAAGGGGCTGTCGGGCTTTTTAAAATTAATGATGAGGTAGGACCCAGCCCATTTTGGATAGTGTTATTTTGGGGCTGGGGCCTTGGGTTATATAAGAAAGCAGACCGAGTAAGTCATATTAACCAAACCAGTAAGTAACACCCCTCTATGGCCTCTATATCAGCTCCTGCCCTCAGAATCCTACCCTGCCTGACTTCTTGTTCTAACTTCCTTTGATGATGAAAAGTTCTATGTAAGTATAAGCCAAAAAACAACCCCCCCACACACAAAAAACCCCTTTTCTCCCCAAATGACTTTTTTTCATTGTGTTTAACAATAAAAAACCTAACTAAGATAAGGTCTTCTTGGTTATACTAACTACACTTAAGGGTAGGCCCCATGGAGAGCAGTAGATTGTCAACACAAAATTAACTCAATGATATTTTTGTATACATTTTGTCTTATGGTGCTTTGTTTTAGAATTGTTAGTTTTTCTGGAGTTTTTGTATATTATGGTTACAGATTTTGTGTTTTATATGTTTTTTGTATTTTTTAATTATTTGATTTTTGCTTCTTTATTTGCCTATTTGTTTTCTAAAGAGAGAGAGAAAGAAAAGGCATGTAGATAGATGAATTGTTAGATTAAAAGGCTCTGGGAGAAATCAGGAAAGGGGAAACCATGAAGAAAATATATTGTATGATATTTTTCAATTAAAGAAAGGGAAAGAGGAGAAGATAAATTTGGATAAGTAAAGAATTTGGATAGATGTTGGAGAAGTCAAATGAAGTTAGTGAATAAGATCAAAGCAGTATATAAAATTCTCCAAGAATTAATAAAATGTTTAAAAATATACAACATAAAATCCTCAAAGAATTATTAAAACATTATATTAACAAAGATACTGAATACTTTGGAAATGGTTAAAAAGTTTTGTGATACTATAAACCTGTGCAATGCTTTAATCATTAAAATATTTCAGCATTTAGGTAGAATGTTTTTTATAATTGCATGAATTTTTATCTTATATACTGCTAAGTTTTAGTATCATTATGAAAATTTCATAAAATAAAATTTGTTATTAATTCTCACACCTATAATTTCTAAACATGTCTAAAATTATAATAGCATGATTTTCACTAATTTTGGATTATACTCCAACAATTAAAACATTATTTTTGTCAAAAATGAGCTTCATAACTAGAGTTGGATGTTTTATAAGCATTCCTCCATAGTATTATAGAATTAGTAATGGTTTTAATTTAGTTCTCATTTTAAACTCACTTATTTAATATCTATAAATCAATATGACTCTAGCTTGGATATAATGACTATTTCATGAATATCACTTTTATCATTTTAATCTGGAACTTGTCTATATTCTTTATATGCTTGTTGTTATTTTTGAGATATATTTTAATTATACCATTTATACCTTCATTTTCCTGCCTCCAAATTTTCCCATATACCTTTCCTATTCTCCTACAAATTCATAACCTCTTTTTTCATTAATTGGTTTTACATACATATATGTATTGTATATATATATGAGTAAAATGAAGGAATATAGTAAGTAAAAATAGAGTTTAGGTGCATTTATATTGGTTGAATAACAATACATAAATGATATCACTTCCTAAAGTGGTCACAATAAACAAAGATCTATTATGATTTTCCTGAAAAATCTGCTTTGCCAATAGATTTGAATAGTACATACATAGAACATATTTATTTGTAGATTAGATAAATTCTAATTTTATTTAAAGAGAGGATTTGGCTTTTATTTATTTTTACATTTTTATTAAATAATTTATTTACTTTACATCTCAATTTATGCTCCTCCTCCTTTCTCTCCTCCAGTGCTTCCCTCTCAACTCCCCTGCACACACCTTCTCTCCTCCCTTTCTCCTCAGAAAAGGGGAGGTCTCCCATGGAGATCAACCAGCCTTACTATAGCAAGATGCAGAAGGACTAGGTGCATCTTCTCCTAATAAGGCTAGAAAATGCAGCCCAGTTAGGAGTTCAAAATGAAGCCCCACAATTGTTACATATTTAGTGTTTTTATTCTTATGTGGCTTGAGTATTTTCTTCTCTGTATGAATCTATTTGCTGTTATAAAGCATTTTGTATGTTTATAGGCATCTCTTTCTTCAGGTTAGGAAAATTTTCTTATATGATTTTGTTGAAATTTTTTCCTGGGCCTTTGAGATGGGAACCTTCTCTCTCTCCTATTCCTTTTGGGGTTTGTTTTTTTTTTTCATGGTGCCCCAGATTTCTTAGATTTTTTTGTGTCAGGACTTTTAAATTTCACATTTTCTTTAACCGATGTATTTTTTTTCTATTGTGTCTTCTATACCTAAGATTCTGTCTTCCAACTCTTATAGTCTTTTGGTGATGCTTATGGCTAATAGTTCCTGTTCTCTTATCTGAGTTTTCCATCTTTAGGATTCCCCGAATTTCTGTTTTTATTGCTTCTATTTCCATTTTCATAACTTGTACAATTTTATTCATTTCTTTCACCTCTTTGATAGTATTTTCCTGCATTTCTTTAAGGGATTCATTTCCTCTTTGAAGGTCTCTATTATCTTTATTATATTGGGCATTTTCTCATGTTCACATGTGTTTGGATATCTAGGAATTGCTGTAGTAAGATTTCTGGGCTCTGGGGTTGCCATATTACCTTGGTTGTTATTGATCATGTTTTTAATGTGGCTTCTGCCCATCTGGTTTTTGTTAGTATAGTTTTAGGTGCTGATTTCTGAGTTTGTTTTTTGTTAGATGGATTTTTTTATTTCTTCCCCTTTGGTTTCTGTTCCCTCTGTCTTCTGATGAGTGTGGCCTGGGATTCTGATAACTGTGACTGGTAAGACTTCTGATCCAGTAGAGTGTCTTAGTTGGGATTTTATTATCTGGCAGTTTCATGGCCTATGTGGCCTCTGGGGTTTTGAGTGCTAACATTTCTACTGTGGTTACTATTATCAGCATGGCCTGAGGGCTCCAGTGCCTGCATGGACTCTGGGAAAGCAGGTAGGATTTTCAAGTGAGAAGTGGAGCTCAGGATATGGGGTGCTGTTTCCTATGTTGGGTGTGCTTTCAGGAGATTGGTGGGTAAGGTCTTGGAACAGGGTCTTACCTGGTGCTTTCTGGCCTACAGAAAAACAGAGTTTGGAGAGGAAATTGACTTTAGGATATGATCTGCATTTTACTGCTGTTTGGTGTGCTTTTAGGGGGAGTTTCTGAGAACAAATTTTTAAATACTGTAGTACTGTTTAAAAATAGGGCATGAAATAAAGTTGTATGTTGATATCACAAAATTCTCACTGCATATATCTTGATATCTTAGGCAGAAATTGATCAGGCAGAACTATTTACAAATATCCATTTTCCCTGTGCTACTACCTCCTCAAATTTGAGCAAGGGCTAACATCCTAAACAGTGAGCACAGCAACATATTAAAGGAAATACTTTGTATTTTGTAAAATTATTTAAGAGAGACAAAAAGTAGCATTTGTGATATGATATAAGGATTTGTTTGTTTTACAATATTTATTTCTTCAATATTAAAAATACACAAATGAAATGCCTTTCAGCATCTATCTCAAGTGAGGGGATTATGGCTACTTGAACACATATGGAGAATTGCATCTCATTCTCAATATTGTACTTTAGAAATAATATTGAAGATGATCCAAACACATTCTAGGAAAATACCTTAATGTAAGATACTTTTGAGTAAAATAGTTTTGTTTTATTTTGTTGTCTTGAAAGATTCAAAGGACATGACAAGGGTTTCCAAATATTTAGTGGTATAATTAGTGTTAGTCTTAGAGTTAGATAAAAGAGAAATAGTTATAAATTTAGCAAAAGAAATTTTATTAAAATCTGAAGACTCTCTTAAGAATGGCATCTTCTCAATACTAGAATGAAGTATGACAACAAGCACCATGCTCAACACTTCTGAAATAGAATGCAACTTGTAAATCATAGTCACTACATAAATGTGATGGCAGTTTTTAAATGTGGTAGATCACTCAAAACCTATATTTAATATGGTAACTCTTGCATTATTATTAGCACAGTATCAGGATGTATTTGAATTGCTATAATGTACTTGACAGCAAAATAAAATATTTTCATAGTCCACAATGTCTTATAGTAGTATTACATAGATTTTATATTGAGAATAAGAACAAAGCTCAATAGTATAGTACTTGGCTAGAATACCGAAATCTCTAATTGCCATTTTGAGCACCATGAAAATGCTTTCTGAAGTGGGTATTCAAAAAACATGATGTGACTTTATACAATAAGAATTTACAGTATCTGAAGAATCATGGACTAATAATCAACATAGTTATCACTTTACTAAAGTTATGTTACTTTAGGCAACATTTCATTCTTACATTGTAGAAAACAAGCAATTTTCATTGTATGAATACAATAGGTCATGCTTGGAAGATTCTTTTCTGCCTGTTTTACAATGCTAATTGGTGAGGGAAGAGTAGGTACATGCTGGAGTTTATATATAGGGAAATCAAATTATGATAATCTAAATAATTGAATCAAAGTCATAAGCTACATAATGAAAAATAACAGAGATTCTGGTTAGTCAAACTTGGGTTTCCACTATACCAGGCATCATGAAACTAAATGTACATTTTCCAGATAGATGTTAGAATATATAGATGCAGAGTATTCTAAAAAATTAAACAATAAAAAAATAAACTACATATGTTCAATAAAACTCCAAAATTATAGAACTAAGAGATATTATTTAAATTGAAAAGAAAGCTACATAAATGTCCCTTTAAATTATATTAGATAAAAAATGTATATTAATAACATATTTCCAAAAAAATAACATATTTCCTATGTAACGTGTCTTACAATTAGGCAATGCTTCCTAATTTGTGACCCAAATTCCAGCTGCTCCAGTTTCTTCCATGTTCCCACATGTCCTTCCCCCTGTGGAAAAAGAAACAAACAGAAAATTTTCTTGTATATTTCTTTTTATCTGTATAATCATCACTAAATTATTGAAAGAAAGCTTCAGTCTCACTTTCATATTCTGACACTGTCACCTATTCTACTTAGATGTTTTTTATAAAAATAATACCTTTATTTATTCTAGTCTTGCATTCTCTGAAAGCCAAAGTTATTTGAATCATTTTAATTACATATGTGACTTTCTTTTTGAAGAATATTGTAATATAGTAATCATTTTGAAATAAGTAATCATTTTGAAATAATTCCAGCATCTTTATATGATTGTATTTGAGTAATGACTAGAAAATATAGTAAGACCTTGTATTACAATGGACATGATTGTTTCATGATATGGTTAAAGGAAAGTGTTTTATTGTGCATAAGAGAGGAATAATATATAGAGAAAGTGTACAGAGCAGAAAAAAAGTAAAGCAGATTAGATATGACCACAGTACCTGCAAAACCAGGAAGAATAGCAAGGATAGTATAATGAGAGAATATATATATATATATATATATATATATATATATATATTTATATATTTATATATTTATATATAATATATGATAGAATAATGAGAGAATATATACGCGTATATAAATATATACGTATATATATACATATTCTATCATTATGCTATCCCTGATATTTTTCAAATTTTTTCATATATATAGATAGATAGATAGATATAGATATAGATATAGATATAGATATAGATATAGATATAGATATAGATATAGATATAGATATAGATATATAGATATATAGATATATAGATATATAGATATATAGATATATAGATATATAGATATATAGATATATAGATATATAGATATGGTAGGAGGAGTAAAAAGAAAAAGAGGAGGAGTAAAGAGAGGAAGAGGAAAGGAAGAGGAGGAGCTAGGGAGAGGGAGATATAGGAAGATGGAGAGCCATGCATGTATGGAGAGCAGTCATGGGTAGCAACTTTATTTAGGTTAGCTAATTGGGAAACAATTCTCTTTGTATGGGCATATTGTTATTGAGCATTAACAAACATATAAAGCCTCTCATTAATCTTTAAGCATTATAGTCTCATTTTACTGGTACCACATGGATGGCTGGGTCGTCTGGGCAATGTCCAGCCTTCTGGAGACAGTGTGGAAGATTGGCAGACCCATCTCCCATGCTGGTATCTCATGGGTGGCAGGGCTGTTGTTTCTGGCTGGCCGTTTCTAGCTGCAGCTCAACCATGGCCTCTGGCCATAGAACATGGTAGCACCACAACATAGGTAGTCAGCCTGACCAGCAGCCGTTTTTAAATAATTACACACACAGACACACACAGACACACACAGACACACACACACATATATATTTAATGTGTGTGTTTCAGAGAGAGAGAGAGAGAGAGAGAGAGAGAGAGAGAGAGAGAATAGTAAGGCTAGAAATAGCAATGGAGAAAAGCCTAGCACCAGGTATCTAGAGGATGGAAGGAGGCTGGGGATGTCAGAATGCCTAGGAGGTTAATGTGAACTTTGAAATATATAACAAGTACTTATAGATAAGGACTGAGGGAGCCTACAGGCCTATATGGTTTTTGATTTGCAACTATAGGTATATGTCAATGAAGACATATGTCCCTTCTGCCAGAGCAAAGGGAATTATCATTTCTTGACAGATGAAAATCACTTTTACAAGTTCTGGGGAAAATCTGGCTTTTATAGTTTGAACTCATTTCCAGATATTTTAAACTTCGAGACCTAACAATTTAAAATGCACTCTGTTGGTTGAAGTAACTATCAGCTTCCAGAGATACTATTTATTTTATTTACTTACTGTGTTCATTTTTTGTGGTGAGATTATTAGTCATACATTAAAAAGAACATGCAGAATATTCACACATGCATATGGTTATTTTCTCATTTTGTATATATGTACATAATATATGTACCTCTATTCATATGTGTCCATGCAGGTCTATGTCCATGTATGTGTGTATCACTGCAGAGGCCAGAATTTAATACTGATTATTTTTCATAATGGCTCGTTATCTTACATATTAAGGTAGGTTCTTTTCTTGAACCTAGAGATCCATGATTCAGCCAGTATAGTTATCCAGCTAGCTTTAAGCATCATGTGAATCTTCCTTAGGAATTCTGGGACAACAGGAAAGTGATTACACCCATCTGGCATTTACATGAGTCAAGGAGATCAAAATTAGGTATTTCTACCTGTTCAGTACGCATTTACCCATTGAGCATTTCCCTAGGCCTGTGACATGTTTATTTATGAGTTTATGCTTGCATGTACATGTGCTTGCATTCATGCTCATGCATGTAGGTAGCTCCTATTTATAACATTTATCTCAGAGTGAACTCATAAATCCTATCTCTTATGCTTTTTATGTGATATATATTTAAATTTATAGTATATTTATGTATATAATATTATTAGTATTATACTAATATATGTAGAATATTACAATAACAGACAGGGAATCAAAGGTGTAGTTTTTCTTGTTCATATCCTGTATACAATTCCTCCCAACTTACAAAACTGTAACTTAAAAAGGTAGTCATCGACTCCTGCATACCTATTACATAATAGTTGAGTGGAAGAATAAGACAACAATTTTACTACAGGGGTTAATGAAAACATACAAACATACAAGAGACATTGATCTGTAGAACTTCTAAAATCCATACAGTCATGTGTTGATATTTTCTTAATTTAAGGCTCAAAAAATACCACTTGAGGAGGATTCTAGGCTCTATTTTCTGAGTATTTGGTTTTAAATCTTAACCATCCTTTCTTTTCTATAAAAGCACAGTATTTATTTGCAGCTTGGTAAGTTTGAAAGGTTCTTTCCTATCTACAGACATGTAGGGATCAAATACCTTGTTTTTTATTTTATACTTTCTCATTGTGTGTGTGGTAATTTTAGAAATTATTGGATATATCTCATAAATAAATGTATAGCTTATAATAATAACAAATGCCTCTGAAAATAGCACTTCATTGGCTGAGGCAAGAAAAAGTCAAGTTCAAGGCTAAACTGGAATACATAGTAAGACCTTACTTCAAAACATAAAAAGATAAATTATGATTGATAGCAATCAGGCACATCTATGGACAGCCCAAAGACACTCCAAGACAATGTTGACAACCACACATCTTTACAACCAGCTCCAAAGGAACACAACACCAATTATGTCATCATTAACATCCCAGAAGGGACACATTGTCACCTCTGTTGCAGGTCTCCTTATGCATGCTCTATGGCCCTAACAAAAAGCCACATTGTAAAGAGAAAAGCCACATTGAGGCTGGAGAGATTCAAGTAGGAGAATAAACTCCATTTTGCTTTTCAGGTTGCATTTTAAGTTAACTTGTCCTCAGAGTGACTTGGCTCCCACCTTTGAGTTCTGAGAAAATTCATGAGATATTCTTGGTAGTTGCAAATAAACATAATAACTCTGGCCAATAGCAATAGGGTGAGCTAAGAAAACATGGGTAGTTCTCAGGTCAAGATGCTATTTTTAGATATGTGGTCCCTCCTTGTGGTTTGACCAGATATGTTGTGAATAAATCAGTTTAAAGGCCACCATTCTTTTACTCTCTTTTGCAATCATGTAATGCCAGTGCTGGGAAACCCCCATATGCAGATTTTTTTTCCTTCGTAAACCCAATTTCCTTAGACCTTGGGGCCACTCTCCTATCCTGTTGTAACAGGAAGGTTTGAGGCCCAGGATTTTGCCTGAATAAAGACTCTCATGTGCTTGCATTGAAGTTGTGTTTCCTAGTGGTCTCTTTGGAGAATGGTCTAGTGTCAGTCTGTAAATATCTGGTGTCTCTGTGTAATATCCAGGCCTGTTCTAACTTCTGTTTTTCGAAAAAAAAGCCTTGAAGTGTTGCTATACGCAACAAGATATGACTAAGAGCAACCAGACACCCCCAGAGCTCCCAAGGATAAAACTACCAATCAAAGACTACACATGAAGGACCTCATGGCTCCAGCCGCACATGTAGCAGAGGATGTCTTTGACATGTATCAATGGGAGGAGAGGCCCTTAGTCCTGTGAAGCTCAATGCCATAGTGTAGGTTAATGCCAGGGTGGGGAGGCTGAAGTAGTTGAGTGGAGGAACACCCTCCTAGAAAAAGAAGGTGCCATGCGATAGGAGGTTTCTGGAGGAAGGATTGGGAAAGGGGATAACATTTGAAATGTAAATAAAGAAAATATCGATTTTTTTTTAAAAAACAAAAGCAGCAAGGACTGACTAAGAGCAGACAAGCTGGAGAGTCACAGCTATAGGGGTCAGTGAGAAGTTCCTGACCCCAGAGTGGATGTAGTTCCCACCTGTCAATTTGAGGAATTTTTAGTGGAAGGAGAGACCCACCATCAATTATTTTTCTCCCCATGTCGCTTTAGGTTTTCAAGGCAGGAATCTGTGAGTCTATTTTGTTTTCAGTTGCAGAAGAGTTATTTTGTGCATGTTTGTCTGTCTATTCTATTTCTATTGTTGTTTGGTCTTTATTTACTTTGGACTGTGACATACACCATGGCACAGACTGCTTCTCATCCCCTCAATCTTATTCTGACTCACTTTAAGGAAGTTAGGTCTAGGTCTCATAACCTCTTCTGAGATATAAAAACAAAACAGCAAAGTGGTCACTTATTTTAGCTCAGTGTGACTGGTTGTTGATGTTAGATGGCCACAGGAAAGGAACTTCCATCTCCCCACAGTGTAGGCAGTAAAAAATGAAGTGTTTTAAAAGGCTCATGGGCACCCTGATCAAGCCCCCTATATAATAGTCTGGAAGGATTTAGTTACTAATCCACTACCATGAATTAAACCTTTCCTCTTTTTTTTCTTCTAATGACACTTTGTCAACAGGAACAGTGCCAACCCAGTTGTTGGGGGCCGACTTTTAACAGAAAGTGGCTATCAGCTTTGCAGCCATCTTGAGCCATATACCCTGACATGAGATTTAAATTACAATAGCCTACAACAGCTGAGAACACTCGGATAATCTTGGTTTAGATACCTTGAGATTAAAGGTGTGTGAGATTAAAGGTGTGTGACTTAATAGTATACTTAGAAATATAGAGATCAGAGTTAGAGACAAGACCTAAGGGCATGATTAAAGGTGTAACTTAGAGGCGTGGCTTAGAAATGAGACATATAAAAGGCAGAGACAGAACAGATCAGAATTGAGACGATAGAAGACAGAACCAGAGATCAGAGAATATAGACGGAGATCAGAGACTATAGAGGGATCATCAGAGACGAATCTCAGACATTAGGTAGAATCTGCCGTCACCCTCGCTCTTGCTGAACCCCCGACCTGAAGAGCGGAGCGGCAGCTTGGGCCGGGAAACAGTGGCCACCCAAACTTGGGTCGGCCCAGGCCGAGACATTTTGCTCAGGCCGAGACATTTTTTGGCCACCCCAACGTGGGACTAGTGCGGTCCCCAACACCCAGTTGAATGACTAGCAAGAGTCTCCCAAACCAACAGCTTCTCTCTACACTGTCTTACAGGATAGTACCCCAGAGGACCTCATTTTCCCTTCTGCCTTATAGACAGCCTCTGCCTGAACCACAGGGTGATGAGGAACAGCAGGCAACAGCACCAGCCCTGCCACTCATTCTGGCAGCATCAGCTTTGGGGGCACAAGGAGGACCCACAGAGGGCACAGGGAGTAGGCACACTGTGTCCCCTGGGACTGGAGGGCTCTAAGCAGACACCATGGTGGTACCTGTATGGATAATGAGACCAGAAAACCAGCATGGGAACCAACCTCACCACTACTGGCCTTTGCTACTGCTGACCTCTATAATTGGAAAATACAAAATACTCAATTTTCTGAGAACCCTAAAGATGCTATTGACCTCTTAGATACTGTTCTATTTACTCATCAGCCCACCTGCAATGATTGTCAGCAATTTTTGCAGATTCTTTTTTACTGGTGAAAAAATGGAGTTCATTATCCTAAAATTAAAATGTACCAGGAAATAACAGCACTCCAACCCAGAACCAAGCAATATTGATGAGAGATATGCTCTTAAGAGACCCAACTGGGACTTCAACCTGGCTGAAGGTAAAGGGTCTATCCAGGTCTACTGTCAGGCTTTGTTGGCAGGTTTTAAAGCAGCCACTAGGCAGCCCACTAATTTGGCCAAAGCTTATAATGTTAGTCATGGAACTGATGAAAGTTCAGCAGCATTTCTCAAACAGCCCATGGAGGCTTTTTGCTGATATAAACACATAAACCCTGAGAAACAGAGAATTCTGGCACAGTAGCCCTGGCTTTCATCAATCATTCAGCACCTGACATCAGGAAGAATTTAAGAAAACAAGAAAGATTAAGAGAAAAGAGGAATTTAGTCAAAATTGCAGAAAAGATATACAATAATAGAGAAAGTATAGAATAAAAGCAGATTAATACAAGAAAGACATTAAATAAAGATTTGGCCAGAGGTGTAGCCAACAATGTCTCAGATCCAGGGGAAAGGAAATGCTAGCTCCAACAGATTGTTGGAGGTAAGGAGTCTAAAGAAGGCTACCAACTACCTAATGGTAAGAATCAGTGGGCTTTCTGCAAAGAAGAAGGTCATTGGGTTAAAAACTGTTCAAAGAAGAAGTTGTGGACTGAGGTCATGTTTGAGGAGAAAAAAGATGGAGAGAATAGGGTTTCAGAACACTTCCCAAACCCAGGGTAACCCTTAGAGTGGAGAAGCCCCTAAACTTTCTGATGGATCCTGGAGCTCAACATTTGATGCTTTTGAAGGCCAAATGTCCAGGGTCTTCCAAAAAGTCTTGGGTCCATGGGGCCACAGGTACTAAAAAATATTCATGGACTACCCGAAGATCAGTAGAGTTAAAAAATGGGATGGGTAACCCATTAATTTATGGTCATCCTGAATTGTAGCTACCCATTGCTAGGGAGAGATTTTTTAGCAAAGATGAGAGTTCAAATTCATTTTAATCCTGAATGGGTCGAATTATTAGATTAGTAAATCAACCCAATCCAGGTTTTGACCCTTAACCTGGCCTCTGAGAATGAGTACAACTTATACAAGTCACCAATCACCCCAGAACAAGACTTGGATGTCTAAGGGGATTTCCCCAAGCATAGGCAGAAACAGGGGGCATTAGCTTAGAAAACATCAACTTCCTGTATTTGTTGACTTAAACCAGGAGCTAACCCAGCTCAAGTTGTTCAGTATCCCATGTCTCAGGAAGCATGGAAAGGGATTACACCACATATTCACATCTTGTTGACCTTGAGAGTCCTCAAGCCATGCCAGTTGGCTTGGAATACTCTACTATTACCAGTGAAAAAGCCAAAATCTAATGATTATTATCTAGTTATCTAAGACCTAGATGAAGTCAACCACAGGGTGATAGACATAAACCAAACAGTGCCTAACTCCTATACTTTTTGACCTCATTGCATCTGGATCAAAAATGATATTCTATCCTTGATCTAAATGATGCCTTTTATAGGTTACACCTACCCCCCAAGAGTAAGGAATACTTTGCTTTTAAATGGTATGACTCAGAAGAAGGAATCAATGAACAGCTAACAACCAACATATTACCCTTCTCCAATATATAGATGATCTTCTGATTGCAGCAGATTCCAAGCAGAGTTGCCAAAAAGGAACTCAGACTCTTGTAAACTCTAGGGCACATGGGGTATCAAGCATCAGGTAAAAAGGAGCAACTTTGCAAGACCGAGGTCACCTACCTCAGTTACATTCTGAAGGAAGGCCAACAATTACTCTCAGCAGTGAAAAAAGAGACTGTCCTCAGTATTTGTACACCCTAGACTTCTTGCCAAGTGAGAGGAATTCTTGGGGTCTTAAGGTTTATGTAGACTATGGATTCAAGGCTTTGCCAAGATGGCTAGGTCTCTACATGAAGCCACCAAGGAACTTAAGGACTTTATCTAGACTCAGGAACAACAGAAGGATTTTAAAAAGGTAAAACAGACCCTGTTATTGGCTCCTGCTCTAGGACTACCTGATAGAACTAAACCATTCCATCTGTATATTGATGAGCATGAAAGGGTAGCTAAAGGGTTCTTGGCCCAAACTCTAGGAATATAAAAATAGCTGATGGCTTATTTATCAAAAAAAAAAAAAAAAAAAAAAAAACCCAGCATCCAGTGGCAGCAAGATGGACACCTTGCCTGTGTATTATTGTAGTCACTGCACTATTGGTTAAAGATGCAGATAATTTAATTTTGGGACAGAATTTGACTGTGACTGTTTCTCATGCAATTAAAAGGGTACTCAAGAAGCCTCCTGATCAATGGCTCAGTAATGTTCACATGACTCATTATCAGAATTTACTAATTAACTGTGGCCAAGTTACTCTCCAACCACCTGTTTTACTGAATCCTGTGACTCTCCTACATGCTCCTGACTTGAACCATTCACTAACTCCACCATTGTGAAGAGATTCTGACCTTGTACCCAACCTGACTTGAAGGACTCTCCTCTGCTGAAGGCAGAGCAAACTTGATTTACAGATAGAAGCAGCTTTATCCATGAGGGTCAGAGGAAAGCAAGGGTAGCCATGACTACAAAAACAGTTTATCTGGGCTCATTCTCTTTCTCTAGGCACTTCAGCTCAATAGTCAAACCGATAACATTAACACAGGCCCTCATCATGGGAAAAGGACTGAATGTTAACATCTACATACATATCTGGTATGCATTTGCAACTGCTAATGTACATAGAGCCATTTGCCAGGAATGAGGGCTCCTAAAAGTAGAAGGAAAAACTATCAAAAATTAAGATGAAATTCTACAATTCCTTAAAGCCCTCAGCCTGCCAAAAAATATTCCTTGTTCAGGGTATCACAAAAGAACAGTGGCTACATGTAACAGCCTGGCTGACAAGGCTGCTAAGGAGATAACCTTCCAGGAAACAGCCATCTCTGTATTGACCACTATTCTAACTGAATCACCCAACCCCAACCTACCAGAACAACTGGTCTATACTGAAAAAGAGTTTGAATGGGCTAAAAACAGGCCCGTGGGTCAATGTATAGCGGGGGTGTTGGGGATCAACTGAAAGTAAACTAATACTATCTGCCTTTTTAGCAAGAACCATTCTCAGAAAAATTTACAGAGTCACCTGCTTGGGCATCAGATAAATGGCAGATGCAGACAGTCTAAAGTGATGTTCAAGGATATACAGATCACTCTTGAGGATACAATGACAAGCTATTAACTTGCCAACTGACTAATGTTTTCAGCAATTTCAAATATCCAGGTTTCTGACTGAAAGATAAGAGATTGGGGAGCCTATTAGAAGTTGATTTTACAGAGATCAAGCCAGGAAGGTATGACTACAAGTATTTGCTTGTATTCATGGACACTTTCTCCAGTTGTACAGATGTTTTCCTAACTAAGGCTGAGACAGCAAGGTAGTAGCCAAAAAAGTACTGGAAGATATCCTACTCAGGTATGGATTTCCTCATATGATAGGGTCAGATTACAGACTGGCATTTCTGTCTAAGGTAAGTTAGGAAGTAGCAAATTTAATTTGAGGCAGATTGGAAATTTCATTGTGCATACTTACCCCAAAGTTCAGGACAAGTAGAAAGAATGAATCAGACATTAACACAGACCTTAACTAAGTTGATGTTAAAGACTGGGGGAGACTAGGTGATGTTCTTTCCATTTTCCCTATATTAGGTAAGGAATACTTCTTACCAGATGGGACTAATCCCTTTTTGAGATCATGGTATCCCAGCCCCGATTGTGTCCAACCTGTATCTGGCAGTCATTGCAGAACAAGAGGATGATGAATTAATATTTAGGGTCAGAGCAACCTAATGGGCCTAAATTAACAAAAACAAATTGGGCCTAAATTAAATGCCCTCTATGAGGCAGGCCAAGTTTTGGAACTGCACAATTTTTGATCAGGAGACTAGGCCTATGTGAGGAGATTTTGCCAAAGCATGCTTGAATCCAGATGGAAAGGACCTTACATCATTCTGTTGACCATGCCAACTGCCATCCAAGTGGACATAATCACTGCCTGGGTGCACTATACACACCAGACCTGCTAATCCATTGTCCACTAAAGAAGACTACCTGACTCCAGCTCCACCAGAATGGAAGGTTCAAAAGGGTACCAATCCCCTCAAGTTAAAATTGACTCAGTCATGCGTCTATTGTCCCTGCTAATTGAATATATTGCAGCCCCTAACCCACACCGACTTTTTGATTTAACCTGAATAATTCAAAATCCCAAGACTGGATATCATGCCAAAATTGCCTGTACTAAAGGGCCAATAATCAGAATATCATGGTTCTCAGACTTAATTTTTGATTTTGCTGACTTGCTGATAACTCATGGCCCAACACATAAGAGACTCCTCAAGATTCAAATCCTAAATGCCAATGGAAGACATTTTACATATGTGCAGAGGGAAAAGAACTACCAAATGTTTTATTGTACTGCCTGGGGATGTGGAACATCAGTCACTGGAAATGGGGGATAGAGGGTATTGAAAGAGGATCTTATCAGTTTCCCTACAAAGGGAGAACTCCAAGGTTCTGCTCAGGTTCACTGACAAGGAATAAAAAGCCAAGGGTTGGGAAGCCAGGAAGTTTGGAGGTCTCTAGCTCTACATTATCATTCCGGATTACTCTTTATAATCATACTCCTAATAAGGCCGACTACAGGCAACTCAACAGTGGCAGTAGTCCCAAATCAGATCCTGGCCAGCCCCCTCAGGTCAGTATTTGTTCCAATATCCTTTTGACTGACAACTACAGTTACTCATTCACAGGAATCTTATGTTCCCTCAGTTCTAGAACTCCTTCCTGAACAACCAGAACCAGAAATTCCCTCTGGTCAATAATGATAAATACCTACCTGATACTAAATGCCTCCAAGCCCAAAATGACTACCACCTGTTGGTTATGTTATCATGCTAGACCTCCCCCATTTATGAAGGCTAATAGCAGAATATAATGTTTCTGAAAGACATCCCACTTATGGATAGTCTCAGGAAGGCCCAGCCTTAACCCTTCAAACTACATTAGGACAGGATATCTGCCTGAGAAAACTCCACTTGTTACATCAACACCTCTTTAATTTGGCCATTCACACAGTCCTTTCCAAGTGGATTATCCCCCAAGAACAGGCATGGTGAGCCTATTCAACAGGACTAACCTCTTCTGTGAATGAGGTGGTTCTTAATTCTTCTATCCCAGATGGGTTCTGTATCTTGGTTCAATTAGTGCCCTGCACAACATATTATTCAGAGGAAATGGTACTGAGATTCTTAATAGGAAAAATTGATGGAAGTGTTATGAGAGAAAAGAGGAAACCTACCTCTTTGACTTTAACATTAATTCTAGGGGCAGGATTAGATGGAGTCAGCACTGGAATAGGTGCACTGGCATTGGAGAACAAGAATTTTAAAGGCAGACATAGATAAAAATATCCAGTGACTATAAAGATCTATTTCCCACCTAGAGCACAACATATATTCTCTATCTGAAGTGGTGTTACAAAACAGGCAGGGGTTAGACATAGTCTTTCTTCAACAAAGAGGGCTATGTGTCATTTTACATGAGGAATGTTCCTTCTATGTTAACCATTCTGGCGTTATTTGTGAGTCATTAGCTAAGGTCAGGGAAAGTCTGTTCAGGTGACAAAGAGAATGGTAAGAATCAAAAAGTTGACACCATTCATTATTTGATTCTTCACCTTGGTTAATAACTCTTATCTCCATTCTCATTAGAATCCTTAGTCATTCTTTTACTTCTCCTTACCTTCAGACCATGTATTGTAAACAAGCTTTTACAATAAATAAAACAGAGATTGGAAACAATGACCAATGACCTCTTCCAGTGTGTGTGAAGAAAGCTACAGTGCTCTCATATAATATATATATATATATATATATATATATATATATATATATATATATATGCTGTGTTTTCACTTTCCCCAGCCATTCTTCTCTTCCTTCACCACAGACACAGCCTCTGCACTCCTTTCCCTTAATAAACCTCCCATGGAACACCTGTTGCATGGTCTGATTTTTTGGAAACCAAAGCCTAGTTCCATCAGTAGTGCCTTCTAGACTCAGATATGCTGATTTTCAGTCTGACCATGTGTACTTCCCTACATTGGGTAAGCCCACAGGAAGGGGCCCTATATCAACAAATCTGCCTACTACTCAGGCTCACTTTTTACCCATTTGACTGGTACATTTCTGCATTCAAACACCAGCAGATTGGTGAGTTTTCACCCTGGTTGGTTTAAAGGCCATCCTGGACCTAAGGTAACAGCTGTTGAGCTCCCAGCACCACTCTGGTTTCCTGTTGGTCTTCACAACTACAGCTGGCCCTTCTTGCTGATCCCCCACCTTAGGATCCTTAGGTGATATTTCTTACTTCTCAAGACACAGCTCACTGTTCCACAGATATGCCTTTTGAGTCAGGTCACTAACTAGAATGCTCCTTGACAAGTATCCATAGCATACTTGTCAAAAGTAAACTTAGACCTGACCATCCAGGGATGTGCATCTTACATATGTGTTTTAGCAGCTGCTGAGATCCTTATCAAAAAACGTAACCCTTGAGTCACCTATCACTACCTTCTCCTCTCATAACCTGTCCCAGTACTTAACTTACAAAGCCTTACAAACTCCACCTCCCGCCAGGGTTCTTTCTCTCCAGGTATCACTAATAGAAGACTCTACACTTACTTTCTAATAATGCTCACCTCTCAATATATCAAATAGTCTTTCTTGACTGAACACTGAATACTTCTTATCTCATTCCTGCATTGAAACCTTAGAGAAATTATTGTTCTATTCCTCACACATATAGGAGGGCACATTGCTTCAGGCTATCTATACATGGTATAATATGGCAGCTCTTTTCCTCATAAAGGAGCTCAAAGATCTGGCTATGCTGTAGTATCAGATACAGAGGTGGTTGATGCACAGGCATTCCCTGGACACACCACTAATCAACAGGCTGAACTAATAGCTCTTACCCATGCCTTTCAATCAGAACAAGAACAATCCCTTAATATCTATACAGACTATAAATATACCTTGCATATCCTCCTTTCTCACACTGCTATCTTGAAAGAACTACTTATAAAAAGGGGGGAAAGGAGAATCAATACTAATGAGGATCAAATTATGGCCATGCTAAAAGTCTCCCATCTCTCCAAAGTTATTGGAATTGTCCACTGCAATTCCCACTAAACAAAAGACTCTATTTTCTTTAAGGGAAATAACCAGGTTGAAGAAGGAGCTACTGCTGTGGCTCTTGGGGGCCTAGACTAGTTTCACCCACCACAGGACATTCTCACACTACAACACCCTGACACTCATCAAATTTTGTACATCTATACCAGGTTCTCCATTCTGATGGCCAAGCCTAATCTTACTTTCTTAAAACTCACATACATCCTACCCCTGAGGACTTGCCTTTCTCAAAATCTATCACTGCCTCTTACAATGTCTCTCAGATATCAGATCCAAACTCCAGATACTGTAGACACCCCTTTTCCCACCTACCAGGCTAGATGTTTCCTCTCTGGGACTGACTGGCAACTTAAATTTACCCCCTTTCCCACTGTCAAACATGCCAAGTACCTCCTGGTCTTGGTGAACACCTTGTCAGGGTGGGTGGAGGCATCTGCCACCACCAAACCAACAAAGGGGCTCAGTCTCTCATCACCTCCTCCATGAAATCATCCCTTGATTTGAAATCCTAGCCTCCTTTTAGTCAGAATATAGTCTTAAATTCACCTCCCAAATTTATCAAACCCTATCTAAAGCCCTCAACATCTCTTTGTATTTTCATATTCCATATCACCCATAGTCATCAGGAAGGATAAAATTTACTAACCATTAAAGTAGAAACTTAAGGGTTCTTTGGAAATTCAGTTATGTTGGATGGTGTTTTGTTGGGCCAAATCAGTGAAGGAACATTTAACTAAAGTGGACACAGGTTAAAGGGTAAGACAAACTCATGAAGGAATGTTTAGCTGAAGCAGACACAGGTTCTGCTAAAGCAAGCACAAAAAAGGACATGTGATGAAATATTATTTGTTAATGACACACATGCATTGACCCACCTTATATTGCATTCTCGAGCTCCATTTGTCAGGACTACATAGAGAGAAATGGGTTCAAAAATTTCTGGTAGCATGCTACAATTTCTTCCCATTTCCATGACTCAGACTGATTGGCAGAGTGATGTCAGCTGAGACAGATTCATGTGCTAAGACAGACATGTATTGAGACAAGACTCATGGAGGATACATGTTTGGAGGAAGTATAAATAGGACCCAATGGACAGTGATAGAGGTTGTGCTTGTCTTGCTTATAGAGTGAGCTATATAACACTTGTTGATTTTGAGTCTTCACTGATTTTTACTTCGCTGAGAGAGGCACAGCTGAAAAGTTCCCTTGGCATCCCTCTGTCTCCCTCCTGCTGACTTGTGCTTAGGGTGAGGCCTTGGTGTCTCTACTGGATAGTGCCATTGCTACTGGTTTGTGTTTGCTATCCTGAGTCTACAGAACAGCACTACTGATATATCTCCTTATGTGTTTGTCATTGGATCAAACTGCTGCTACTGACTTCTTTGAAGTGAACTAATTTCCTGACAACACAGATAGGATTTGCTCCAAAGAACCCTTTCTAAACAAGTCCATTTCTCCCATATCCTTTCTTTTCCACTACCTGTGGTGGGTAGTGGGATAGAAGGGAGGTTAAAGTGTTTAAGAACCGTCATTACAAATAAAAATTTAAAAAATTAAAGTTACAAAGCATCCCTTAAACACAACCCTTGTCATGGAATGCTGGCTATCCCAAAAGTTGTTACCTTCATGTGGAATATCTTCTTCTAACTGGGCTGCCTTGTCTGGCCTCAGTAGGTGAGGGAGTGACTCAAGACATGAAGTGCCAGTGTGGGGCGATACCCAGGGAAAACCCCACCTCTTCAGAAGAGAAGGGGAGGAGAGTAGGGAAGGATTGTGGTAGGGGGTGTTTGGGAGGTGGGCAGTGACTGGAACGTAAAGTGAATAAGTAAAGAAGAAGGAGGAGGAGGAGGAGGAGGAAGAGGAGGAGGAAGAAGAAGAAGAACAACAACAACAACAATTAAATTAAATTAAATTAAATTAAATTAAATTAAATTTTAAAAATACTCTCCTCAAACTGTCACAAGAACTTCACCTAGATTGGGTAAAACTCCTACTGCTGGCTCTTTTCAGGCTATGGGCATTCCCCAAGCAACCTCTTTCCATCTCATCCTTTGAGCTCTTGTATACATGACTAGTTCTGACTCCTGGTCTTTTCACCTCAACCCTCTCATCTCTCTGATCACCTACTCACTCCCTTACTCTGTCATCTCTGCTCCTTCCTTGGGAATTTTCATGACCATCATCTACCATGCTCACATACTATCTCCTGTCTGCTTCTTGTCAGTATTGAAGATAAGGTCCTTCTCTCCACCTCCAGACCATCAACCCTCACCCCTCCAAGGTAATTCTTGTGATGCCCATAGCTGCTAAGCTTGAAGTATTATCTCATTGGTTTCACCTATCTCATCTCAAGCCCTTTACACTTTCACCTCAAAATAAGTATTCTTACACATCAACCCAAAAGAGACCCTGTTCCCTTAAGCTTCAGAGGACATCAGGACCAAGTACCTTGTTCCCTATCCCAGAAGAATAAGGCTTCATTTTGATAACTGTGTTTGACCCTATTGGATTGGATAAGGTTTGCTTTTCTTCCCCCTGTTGTTTATTTCTATCCAAGGTAACCTTTACTTACAGAAATTCAGATTTCAAGAAATCCTTGCTTATGACAAACAACCCTTTCAATGGGGTCAGAGAATTGCTCTATAGTTAGATGCCAGAAGCTGATCAGAATTCCCATCACCCCTCTATCTAACATTCCTTACAAACATTGTGAACTTTTTGTTTTCTTTCTTTTTACCAGACAAAAGATTATTTTAAGGAATAGCCAGACAGATATGGGGGTCTTTTCATATTGGTTTTGCCCATTACATATATTAGCATTACAGACTAATCACTTCTATCAACAATGCAAGGTCCTCTTCTATATCCATACCAGTGGAATCACAGGTGAGAAACAAGTATTGATGGTAAACTCTACCACACTAATGAATCAGGGTTCTAGATAAGCATGATTCATATCCATAAAAAATGTGCCCCAATTATCCAACCCTGGGGATAAGAGAAGTAATTAAAAAGCTCATCGAAGGTCATAACTTCTTTGACATTCCTTCTCCAAAATAGTACTAACCTGTCATTTTGCCTTCTGTTCCAGACTCTGATCTAGGCTTATCAGCTCCTTAATGTCACCCAACCTGGCCGCTTTGGAGATTGCTTGCTATGTACCTCCTAGAATTAGATCATACTTGCCACTTATAGCTTCTGCAGTGACTCTCTTAAATAACCCTGCTTCACCATTCACCAACCACTCTGACTCTGTTGTTGTCATGACCCCCTACATTTTCTATCTCATTCTCTTTGGCATTGCAAACTGTTTTAAGGCAACTGGAATATGTTTCATAGGAATGTTTAGTTCCCTAGACAGTAACAATACCATAATTCTCGATACCTCATCTCTACCAGAGTGACCTACAGTCCAGAACATATAGATTCTCTGTTATTCAGGTATATCATCATCTACCTGCCAGCTGGTCAGGAGTTTGTACACTCGTGTTACTCTTCCTTAAATTAGTGTGATACAAGGAGAAGAACCCCTACCTATTCCTATTATGGACTCAATAGTCATGTGGAATAACAGAAGAGAAATTAAAGTCCTGCCCCTTTTGGCCATTGAAGGAATAACCACAAGTATTGCTACCAGAACAGCAAGACTGTTCCTAACCTTCTACTAACAGTTCTCTTTCAAGTTCATTCAAGATCTTCAACAGGTGACCCAAGCAATATTCACTCTCCAAGGACAGATTGATTCTCTGGGATCAGTGGTACTTCAGAATTGTTGGGGACTAGACCTTCTTATAGCTGAAGAAGGTGGCCTTTGCCTTTTTCCCCAAGAAGAATGTTGCTTCTACATCATTCAATCTGGTGTTGTAAAGAACAAAATCCAACAACTGCAAATAGAACTAAAAAAAAAAAAAAAAAAAAAAAAAAAAAAACCTAAGAACCAGCTCAATGTAGCTGATCCCTGGGCCTTTGAAAACCCCATATGGAAATGAATCTTGCCCTTCATTATCTCTCCTTCTCATTTTTCTGCTTTTAGTATTTGCACCCTGTTTCACGAACCTCTTCTCCACATTCCTCCAATGACAAGTTAAAAAAAATTCCAACCAAATGATTAATCAGTTCCTCCTACAGGATTACCAACCACTGCCCACAGAAGAGCCTGATGACAACAACTATCAAATATGTCCCAATGGTGAGGATCAACTACACCCTCAAATTAATAATGTCCTTGGACAGCAGAAAGAAGTTTAAGAAATCCAATGCCCATATACCTGCCTCACTATAGCTTTCTTTTTAATTCTCTTCTTTATGATAAGAAGATTAGAGGAATGTTAACAATCAGGCACATTCATGGACAGCAAAAAGGGACTTCAAGACACATTTGACACTCAGGCATATTCATAGACAGCTCCTGAAGAACCTGACATTAGCTACCCAGAGGTGACACATTGTCACCCCTGTGGCCTGTCCTCTTGTGCATAAGCCAAATCCCCAATTAAAAAGACATGTTTCCCCTTCTACCAGCCCTTCTTCCCTTCCTTTCCCCAAAAGGTAGCCACCAGACCCCTTTTTCTTAATAAACCACTGATGTGAGACCTGTTTCATTGTATGATTTTGTCAGAACTCACTGCCTAGTTCCATCAATTATTTTCTTTAAAAGAAGCCACAAACATACATTTCTAGAGGATAAGCCTATTTGCACTTTGAATAAAGACAAGAACCTAAAGATTCTTAGAATCCAGTACTTTTGCACAAATGTTAAATGAATGCTAAGTGAACAAAAGTTAAAGTGAATATTAATGTTAATAAGCAATACTAGAAACACTACAAAACATAAGCAAAAGGGCCTTGAAGCAAGATATGATTTAGCCAAGGTGACCAGACAATATTAAGGACAGGACACTGATTAAAAGCAGTCTGGTCTGAGCAAGTGCTGACTTGTTTCTAGAAAGCCCACCTCACTTTCCTTCCTTGCCCTGCTCTGCCCTGCCACCAAGTAATCATTTGCAAACTGTTCTATCCTTTTCCCCTAATACTGTTCTCAACTTTACATCTTTATACATATTCATTTATCCAGTGTATCTAATTGGAACAGAGTGAAATATGGTTCAGTAAGGGCTTCTAAGAATATCTCTGCCTATTTTAGGAGATGGACCACTTTATAGGCCTCTATTGGTGGAAAAGTGAAGGAGAAACACTGGGTCCACCCTCCACTCTAGAGTATGTGTTTACATTATGATCTTTGCTTCCTTACCGACTGCAATAAGCCTTGACTATTTGTGTTTTCTGTCCATGTCCTTTGGGAGCACAAGAACCAAGATTGCTGCAGTGATTGACATGCAAGAGAATGCAGGAGGGGTTATCTCTCTTCATCCAAAACTGGAAATTCTCCTTACTCTTGCTTAAGGTTTCACAGCCAGCCTCTATCAGGACTAATATATTTGAGTTAACAATCTCCCCCAGGTGCTTCTGAATGTCTGTCCCTGTGTCAGAAGTGCTACAACACTTTAGATTTTTGTAATAATGACACCTTACTTCCACATAACAAACTCTGTTGCAACTACTTGATAACACAATAGAGATAATTCCAAATTTTAGTAGTGAAAAACACTAAAGTTTTTTTATGCTCATGCATTTTGTAGGTCGAGAATTTGATCATAGTTCTCCTACAGACTTCTTTCTCTGTTATTACAAATAAATATTGGCTGGAACTGTAGTGATAAGTAAGCTTAGCTAAAACTGGAAAGTCTACTTCTAAGATGACTATCTTATATCACTTGCAATTCTGTCCTAACTATTGGGGAACTGGGAAGGTCCTCTCTATACCAAGTCCTCTTGCATCTTGCAACATAACAGATGAATTTCTGGCTGAGCCTGTCATCTAACATGTCATATCTGAACATTTAATAACTTTTATTATCTATTTTTAACCCCCCAAACGCCCTCATTACTGTTTCCGTATTCTATTTATCAGTCTAAATTTGACTTGGTACAGTTATTGGAAGAGAACTATACAAAGGCCCCCACTAGGAAGTATAGATAACTGGGGGAACTTTTTCCAGGCTGTGCCAAATTCAAAATAACAAATGCATGTTAATTATTATCCTATTAACTGCCTTATATTTAGATATGGTCTGGATTATTTGTGTTAGCCAATATATTATGTCTTTTTCTCTATTACTTGCCCCATTTTCTCTAGGTACCCTTTACTGACTCATAAGCCCACTCAATTTCCCTGTCCCCTATAATCTAAGACATATGATCTTTTAATATTTATTTGAAGTTGCATTTGAGCATAATTGTTCTACATTCATGTTTTTGAAATATAAATCTATTAAGTGTCTTGTTAAATTATACAATCTGATGCAGTAAGAATAGAATAAGGAAGGCTGAAATACTTCTTTTCTAAAAGGTAAAAATTTGAGGCTAAAAATGCTCTCCTAGACCATATTTTTGTGATATGAGCTGTCAATGGTATTCTAAATATACTGCATATTAGATTTACATAGCAGGGTTTTTTTATACTAGTGTCTGGAATTCCATCTCCAGAGATGCTGATTTAATTGTTCTGTGGTAAAGCCCAGGCATCACAATTTCTGAAATCTCCCCTGATGATTATAGTGTGAGATCAAGGCTGAAAATCACTACTCCAGACCAAAATTAGGTCAGAAATTTGAGAAGCAGCAGAGCAATGCTAGTTAATAAGAGTCCCCAGAGACTAAAAGCTCATTGTGTTATCTGTTCTAAAAGGGGTAAAGCTTTGTCCAAGAAGATTAGGTCTTCTAAGAGGAGCTCTGTTCATGTTCCATAGGGAAGCAGTAGCTATGAATGGATGGAATAGACAGCTGCTCCTTTGCTTAGCATCTATCTATTCATTATTTGCCTGAACATTATCCTATGCCTTCCCAGAAGGCCTTGTGACTGCTTTCATCCTGAGGCTTTGTCTGGTCCTTTCATATTTGCCTTGAGTAAATGTTGCTCTATGCTCCCAAATTAAGGACTCGGAACTTTTATCATAAAGAAACCATAACAGGACTTACAGTGACTGCATTATGAAGTGTTTGGCTTAACAAGCACAATGTTGCATAATTTGGATACTGGCTGATTCAGTCATTTTGTGTTGATATATAAAATACATTAAGGTAGACAAGTTGTCTATTTAGTAGTGCTTGATATCAAGTCCAGGACTCTAAAAGTATCTTTTATTCACCAGAAGTAATTGTTATCTTGAAGGTTTAAGGCTAAACAAACTCAACCTGTCTAGGTTATTTCTGAACTGTGCTGGCTGGTTCAACTTAGCTGTCCTGACCCAAACTCCTCTCCAAGATGACTGATTCAAACTGGTTTATTTTTGCTTCTCACTGAATTGCTCTCCTTGGCCTCAGTAATACTGCTCTGGCAATCTCTTCTAATCTTCTGGCCCTTTACATTCTCTGGCTGGTTCTTTCACCTACAACCTGTCTCTGTAAAACTTTCCCAGTAAAATGGTCTCCTCTCTCCATTTATCTCTGTGCTGTACTTAAGTTCCCACTCTTTCCTATACTATCTCTGACTGATTCTATGTGATTCATCACTTTGTCTACTCCTTAGTTAGACATCATTTTCAAACAAGGCAGTTTCATTCAACAAACTAAATTTACTTACACTGTCTGAGATTAATAGTGTGTACTAAGTTTGTGTTTGCATTCCAGCCAGAGGGATTAAAAGTGTGTAGCAGGGTCGGTATTCTAGCCAGAAGAATTAAAGCTATGTAGCCTGTCTTGATTCCTTCTGAATATCATAGAACTAGAAGGTCTTTGGATATGATCTCTTGCCAGAATAGCCATGTTGGTGGATTAAAATTTCTCTACACAGGACCATACATCTGCTAGGAAGCACTATATCTCTGAGACACATCTTGCTCCCAAAACTAAGTGATTTATAGAGAAAACAAATTTCTCATCATGTTCAAGACTGGGGATGACCAAAATCAAGGTGATGGCAAGTTTACTGTCCATTGAAGGGCTACCACTCCCTAGGTGTTTCTTTTGTTTGTTTGTTTGTTTGTTTGTTCTTTTGGTTTTTTGCAATCTACTCAATAAGATGAACTTGTGTCCATGTATAGTAGGTGAGTATAAGATCAAAATAAGCCACATACAGTACTCCATGTACCTTTTATTATTGAGTAATGACATCTAATGACTTCCTAAAATGACCCCACCTCTTAATAAATGAGAGTTTATTTATTAATAAATGAAAGGCATAATAAATTAATAAATATTAATAAATGAGGGCCATAATAAATGAGAGTTAGGTGACTTTCAGAGAAAAATAATCATTCCATCCTAGTACATTTAAATGTCTTATCTCTTCATTTATTTCTCAAATACTCCAATATGTGAATTATCTTGCCATACTAATGAGAAAATTGAAATTCAGTTAGGTTTAAAAGTAGAAAAATTCAGCCAAGAAGATGTCTCATGGGAAAACGGGTTTTCTGGGTCAACCTGAAAAAAATTAGAACGAACGAATGAATGAATGAAAGAAAGAAAGAAAGAAAGAAGATAGAAAAGGTAAGGAAATTTTAAAAAGAAAAGAAAAGAAAAGAAAAGAAAAGATAAGAAAAGAAAAGAAAAGAAAAGAAAAGAAAAAAGAAGAGGCAGAAGCACGAGAATCACCCAGAAACTCACCAGGCCAGTCAGCCTTGAGTCAAACATCAATAAAGACCTTTCCTCCAAAGCTAGGTATTTAAGTAGAAAGGGATGAAACAACTACTGAATATAGTTGTATGATCTTCATGTGTATGCTGCGGCACACATGTACTCATACTCACACACCACATTCACACATCTCCCATACATACAGATACCTACACACAAGATCTATATTTATAGTTGACGTTAATGTCTTGCTTATTAACCTGAATATCTGTTTTACTAATATTTAAGTGGGTTTTTTGTTTGGTAATTATAAGTAGTGATAAATACATTTTATATCCTGAAGAAAAATTTGACTAATAGGGTATGAATGACTATTCCTAGGAATGTGTCTAAAAGAATTATCCAAGTTTTATCTTGAGAGTTGTGTTGATTTTAATTTGTTAAAGTTCAAACACTAGATAAAATATTCATGCTTAGTTAAAACTGGGAGAAGATGATTTGTATTTCTCATTTTCAGACTTTGAGGTTTCAACTTGTCATATACAGTTGGTAATATCAGCTGTTAGTACCATATTTATACATGTATCTTAAATGTACAGCCTAGGAAAGGTTTTTTGCTTTTATTTTGTGGTTGGATATTATCATTTTGTGACTATGTACCACATTGTTAAATGTGTGCAACTGTTAGTGGAAACTTAGGTTGATTCCATACCTTGACTTCTGTAACAATGCTTCAGTGATTGTGGAAGTGCAAATATTTCTTTGGCCTAGAAGATCACATTTTCTATGGGTAGACACAGTAGTGAGGTTGCTATATCATATAGTAATTCTTGTTTTAATATTTTGAGAAACTCCCATTGTTTTATGTGATTTGAGTAATGTATGTTCATATCAGTACTGTGTGAGATTTCTTGTTTTCTATGCATTAACCAACATTTCTGTCTTTATTTAGTAACCTTTGTTATTACTTGATAATCCCATGCATGTAAATAATGTGTTTTGATCATATCTACTGTGGGAAAAAATAGGTTCCTTCTTGAAAATCTCCATTAGCAACTATAACCACTTTTTCCTTCCTATTTCATTTTAACATAAAACAACACAAAGTAAAACAAACCAAAGCATGGGGGCCACTTAGTACACCCTGTGTATGCATGGTTGTAGGTAGCTCTACTGAAGCACAGATAGCCCTATACACCTTGATTTCCTGAAGTAAAGTGATTCAATCCCACCCCCCCAGCAGCCATCAATTGCCTATTTAATATTTCCTTAGCTAGAGATGGGATTTCATGAATTCTTCACTTCCATGTTGGAATTTTCACTGCCTTAGACTTAGGCATGGTTTGCATATACAGTCACAGTCACTGAGATTTCATGTGTGCAACAGTACCATCACATCTATCAAATCCTGTTTCATTGCAGTTATCTACTACTTATAGATCTGACTGTCTTTCTATCTCACCTTCTAAAATCCCTGAGCCTTGGCCACAAGCATTGTGACACAGATATACTATTTAAAGCTGAGCATTCTGCAACCACTTATTCTCTGTACCAGTTGTGTAACTCAGTATTAATTTCCATCTCCTGCAAATGAAATAGTTACTAAAGTATGTGTGAGATAAATATCTCATTATGATTTTAATTTGCATTCCCTGATGATTAGTGATATTGAACCTTTTTAATATATCTGTTGGCCATTTATCTGTAAGTCTTTTTTTTTTTGAAAACTATTTATTCAGGTCTCTCACCCACTCATTAATTCACTTATTTGTTGTTTTGTTATTGAATTGTTCATATGTTTTAGATTTTTCTCTCCTCAAACACACAGTTTACAACTAATATTTCTTACTGTGTAGGCTAATTTCCTGTGGTGTGCAAAACTTTTTATTTTGACATAATCTTATTTTTGAGTTTGCTCTTAGCTTTTGGGGACATAAGCAAAGTTATTTGTTCAGATTGAGTTACTTTTCATGTACTAGTTTCGTATTTTGTATATTATACTTAAAATTTTTATGTTTTGAGCTAATATTTGTATATTATATGAACTAAAGGGTTATTTATTTCTTTTGCATATGGACATATAGTATTTGTAATGCTACATGTTATTAAGAATGTATTTTTCTTGCTATGTATTTTTGATAACATTGTTGAGACAAAATAGGCCATTTATGTCATCTTTGAAATGGCACTTTAGCCATTGAATGAACTCTCAGCCCCTTAAATAAATTATATTATTTTTTTAAAAAACACTTTTTCCCCTTCCCTTTATTCCTTATTCTCTCTCTCTCTCTCTCTCTCTCTCTCTCTCTCTCTCTCTCTCTCTCTCCTCTCTCTCTCTCTTTCTCTCTCTCCTCTCTCAGTATTGTGAGTGAGGGGGGAGGTGGAGGGGTGTCTCTGTATGTGTGTACGTCTGTGCCTCTCTGTGTCTCTTTGTCTGCCTGTCTGCATGCCTGTTTGTCTATGTTTACATGCCAAAAACATGGTTAAAATCAATAAAATTCTTTCAATTTTATTCATTTTAGCAAGAGGTTTTTTTCAGATATTTAGAATCTTCTTAAAATGTTATTACATTATTTGTTTGTATTTATGAATTGATATTTGTGCACCATTATCTTTATATGGAAGTCAAAGAGGCTGCTTCTCTTTTTTATTTTGGGTTCCAGGGATTAGACTTATGGTTTCCAAATTTACAGCAAGTGCTTCTACTCTTGAACTCGAAGCCATGTTATCAGCCATATTTGGAGTCTCGCAGTTCTAGCCATGGTTGTTTTTCCTATTTCTATGAAGAAAGTTTATGGTATTTTGAGCTAGATTGAAGTGACTGTGTGGATTACTTTAGGTTTTATGACCATTTAACAATATACTTACTTAATCCATAAACACAGGATAATTTTTCTGTGCCTGCTTCAATATCATATACGTTGTTGATAATGTTATTATTAGGTACAGGCTCTGACACTATAGCCTTTGTTAACCCACAAAAACACAAGAGTCTCTGTATTAAATAGGCTGTTCTAGAGTTCCCTATTATCCTACCTTAGCCTTGCCTAGAAGCTGGGATTAGAACCATGTGTTAGTGTGAGCAGCATTGTATGCCATAATATTTAGACTAGAGAATCTTTGCCTATTTGTTTCTATTAATTCTAAAACTTTTTTCTTTTGTTGTCATTATCAATGGCATTTTTCTTGATTTTAGATGACTCCATGTTATTGTATAGTGTCATTTATATCTCAACTGATTTTGACTATTTCCTTCCTTCTACTAAATTTAGCCTCAGTGCTTTTTTTTTTTTCTGGCTTGATAAAGTACAGTGTTAAGTTATTTTAAATTTGTCGTTTGTGATATAGACACTAACTTCTCTAAAGTTTGCTGTTAAAACTGCTTTCACTTTATCATGTAAGTTTTGGCATTTTCTGTTTTCATATTCATGTGTCTAAGAAAATGTTACCTTTTCATTTGTCCATTGCTCCAATGCTTGTTCAGAAACTTTTTAGATTAATTTCTTTGTATTTGTGGATTTTCCAAAGGTTCTTTTGTGCTTTCTTTTGTTCCAATGTTATCAAGAAAGATATTGTTTTGAGCTTTAACATGTATTCTACTCTAGAAAACAATGTTACACATATATAGCCAAGAATGTTATGCATTTAACTAGCAATAGTTACAAATCCAGAACATTTACATCCCCTCAGAGAAAATCCCTCAAGTCTTCAAATAGTTGTTCAGCATCAACCCATTTCTCAAGCCCATGGAAATCAATAATCTATTCCATATTTCATAGGTTTTTCTATTATGAATATTTCATATAATGTATTCATACAATATGTGTCTTATTTTTATCTTTACTAAATTTTTACGGTTTATTCATGTTTCAGCATATATCAATATTTCATTCCTTTTTACAGCAGAATAACATTACATTGTCTGGCTAGATCACAGTTTCTCTATTGACTCATCTGTTGATAGGAATGTGAGCAGATTCTGGGTTTTGGATGATTATGAATAAGTCCGCAATGAACATTCCTGTACACATTTTTTGTGTGAACATTTGTTTCCCATTCTTTTGGTTGTATGCCTGAGAGTTAAATTCCTGGGTCATATGGTAGCTCTATGCTTAACGTTATTGGAGAGCCACCAGAAAGTTTCTAAAGCATCTCTGGCGTTTTATAATCCCACCAGAAATATATGCAATTCACAGTTTCTCCACGTGATTGCCAACATTTGATATTTTCACTGTTTAAATCATAATGATCCTATTAGCTTTGAAGTGGTATCTTATTGTACTTTTGATTTGCATTCCCCTAACAACTAATAAAATTGAGTATCTTTCCATATACTTATGTGTGATTTAATTTTTTATAGAGGAATGTCTATTTATATTCTATATCCTTTCAAAATGTTCCCATGCCCTTTAAATTGCATTCTTGCTTACTGGCACAACAAACTGTCCCAGTTTCACATTAAATTTCACCTGGCCCAGACTGTGAATCACGAACTTCACCAAGGAACCTTAGTTTCTTTTACTGTAGAAGAATATATTTATAAAATATATGACATGTTCATTATGCCTAGGATTATACTTTTTAAAAACTTTTCCAATACGCAGAATTATAATTTCTAATATATATAATGTCTTTATCAAATGTAATTTTACAATGACTTTCTTCACTTTTGCCTACTTCACACTGTTCCTTTCTTCCTTTTTCACAATGATGACCCATGTTGCTCATAACATTTATATATTTACTTTTCTCATTTATTCTAAGTTAACCAAAACATACTTGCTGATTTACTACAACAATTTCTCTCTTATCAATAAACATATTTAGTTCAACGATTTCTTAGCAATTATTCTTATTTTTAGAATATATATTCCTATGAACAATAGGAATATTTGGTGAAAGGTTACTTTAAATAATTCTTTTACCTTAAATTTGATTGTGTTTTCAATCCAATACTTCTCTTTTAAATTTGGATTCAATTTTAACATTTGATTTTTTTTGCTTTTTTTTTTTTTTTTTTTTTTGGTTTTTCGAGACAGGGTTTCTCTGTATAGCCTTGGCTGTCCTGGAACTCACTCTGTAGACTAGGCTGGCCTTGAACTCAGAAATCCACCTGCCTCTCCCTCCCAAGTGCTGGGATTAAAGTCATGCACCACCTCTGCCCAGTTTTTTTTCAGCTTTTTAACTTGATTTTTTTGTATACCATTTTTAAAATCTTAAAAACAGGCTCCCAAAAATATTGACAGGAACTTAAAAATGATACAACTATCACAGCCATCACACTATTTGAGAAATACAAATGCCACATGCAGTTGATGAGATGTTACATCCTACATGGGATTTCATAAATCTTGAATTGCAGATCTGCTAACAGGTAAATTTTTATATCTGACACTTCTGCTTGACCAGGTATGGTGAAAGATAAATAGACAAGTACTCAAAGTGATGCTTTTTAGTTTTGATCTTCCTAAAACTCATGCATTTTAAGTCAATGATTGATCCAGAATCCAGTCCAACAAAATTATGATTTCTGGAAGATGGATCCCAGGCTTCACAAATTTTTATTTTTAGTATGAGGTGCAATATGACAATATGATGCATGTATGCAATATGTAGTGAGAAAATCAAGGCACCTAACATTTCCACCTAATATTAACAATATAAAAAATATATCAGTAGACTAACTAAAAGTTTTTTAGTTCCTTCTGTATTTTTATTTTATGCATATAAGTGTTTTGCCTATATGTTTTTGTATACACCATATGCACACATTTCAGTGCTCTCAGAAGTCAGATGTCAAATCCTCAGAAATAGGAGTTACAGGCAGTTGTTCACTATTATATGGGTGATGGGGGCCAACCCTTTGTCCTCTGCAAAAGAGTAAGTGCCTTTAACTGCTGAGCCATCTATCTAGACCATAGAAAATGTTCTTTTATTGTAAGGAAGAACTAAGTATGTCTCTGTGAGTTTTAAGCCAGCTGGGTCTATCCAGTGAGTTCTAAGATAGCAGAAATATATGGTGAGACAGCATTTCAAAAATAAAACAGAATTTTTTCCAATGTCCAATGTTTTAATGTTGACACAATGACACTGATTATAAAAACACACACAAGATGGGCATAAATGATAAGATTAAATCCAGCATTCTCACAGTGATGAATAGTAAAAGCACAGGTGCTTTTAAAAATCACTGATAGCCAGAGACTTGAATCCTTTCAATGTCAAGAACCAATGACCACAAAGGTGCCAGTCTTGAAGCTTTCTACATATTCATCCTGCAATTAGTTATTTGTTTTTTAAAATTTTTAATTAAAATATAATTGTCATTTCCCACCATTCATTTTCTACTTACAACACTCCCATGACCTGCACTTCCTTGCGAATTGGTGGCCTCTTTTCTTGTTATTATTGTTACATGCACATAAATATACACATATTAATGCATACATGTATAAATGCATAAATACATAAATACAACCTGCTAATTCTATTCAGTGTTGCCTATGTGTGTATTATTTCAGGAATGATCACTTTTTCTCTCATGATTGTGTAAATCTTACACTTTTAACTTTCATTTTCCCATTCTGAATCTTCATAGCCTGCTTGGAATTGGTAAGAGTTGATCTGCAACAGAAAGACCTAGAAAAAATACAAAACAGAGTAGTTTAATCTACATTTAAAAATCCATGTATGTTTTTCTTGGAGATACCATATGCATTTGAATCTAAAACTATTACCATGAAACCCTATCAGAGATAATGTGAAAGTATGGCATCTGATGGGGTTAACAGAAAACCTTGCAATGAATTTTGTGCACAGGTATTACCATTTATTTTGTCTTCTCCAAGGCTGCTATAGTAGTAAAATTCTTTGACTTATTTCCCTGAAAATACCCTGCACTAATACTTCTCTTTTCCCTGTTTTACAAGCAACAACAACCTTGTGTTTGTAAATATACACATCAGTCATGAGTTCATGTGGGTGAAGAGGTAAATTTCAACTACTAGTGCAAAGAGATCAAATCATACTTTTGTATGTATCCCACATAATCTAAGACACAAAACACGTATATCTTTAATGCAAAGTATACTTGCACAAAACCATAGTGCCCTAAATCTGTTATGTTTATTAATAATTTTGCCTGAAAATCTTAGTTATTAGTTACTTAAAAAGACATTCAAACACTCGTGCCTCTTCTCTTAGCTTGTAAAACATAAAAGTTTTCATCTTTTCTCAAAAACTATCCAAAGAAGACTCATCTCAAGGCCATACAAAATGTGTCAATAATGTAGAATGAAAACATAGAGGCTCAATGTTGATAGCACAAAAGGAGGAGAACCAAAAGACCAAAAGTAGAGTGAAGAGGAAGGAAGGAAAGAAATAATGGTAAAGAAATAAACAAAAAAATGAAAACCAAACCAAACCAAAGAAAGAAAGAAAAAAGCAAAGAAGGAAGAAACAAAGCAAAGGAGGGTCCTATTGTCTACAGTAGAACATCTCTAGAACTATTACATCTTCATTTCCATCTCTACAAAACAGAGGGTAGATAAGAATGGAAAACAAATCCCCATGAGACTAATTTTTGAGTTTTCAACAGAAACTTTTGATTTCAAGGTGATTCTATCTACTACTGATAATAACAGTTTTACTTCAACCCAAATTTCCCTTTTAGTGAAGGCTCTTTTTGTTTTGTATTTTAAATTATGTTATTTATTTACATTCTAGCTGTTTCCCCACTTTGGTCCCCCTTTCACAGTTCCTCATCCCATTCCTTCTCCCCCTTGTCTCCCCCAGACCTCCCCACTCTCTGGGGACTCAAGTCTCTAGAGGATTAAGCACATCTTCTCCCACTGAGGCCAGACCAGGCAGTCCTCTGCTACATATGTGCCAGGGTCCTCTGACCAGTCTGTGTATGCTCCTGGTTGGTGGCTCAGTCCCTAGGAGCTCCCTCGGGTCTAGGTTTGTTGATAATGTTGGTCTTCCTATGAGGTCACTCTCCCTTTCAACTTCTTCAATCCTTCCCCTAGTTCAAACCTGACCTCTGTTAAATGGTTAGGTGTAAGTATCTGTTTCTGTCTCAGTCATCTGTTAGTAGGGACTCTCAGAAGAAAGCCATGTCGGCTCTTGTCTGGAAGCACATCATAGCATAATAATGTCAGGCCTCGGTGTCCCCTCATGATATGGATCCCAGGTTAGGTAGGCTATTGGACTGACTTCCCTTCTGTCTCTTTTCTATATTTGTCCCCATAGTTCTTTTAGAAAGGGAAAATAATAGCTCAGGAAATTTGATTGTGAATTAGTAACCCTGTCCATTCCCTTGAGGCCCTGTATATCTTATGGAGGTAGCCTCTTCAAGTTCCCTTTCACAAGGGAAACACACAAGTGTTTCTCTTTCTCCACATCCTCACCTGTATGTGGTGTCACTTGAGTTTTTGATCTTAGCCATTCTGAACAGTTTAAGGTAGAATCTCAGAGTCCTTTTTATTAGCATCTCCCTTATGACTAAGGACTTTGAACATTTTTTAAAGTGCTTCTAGGCCATGTGAGACTCTTCTTTTGTAAATTCTCTGTTTAGCAATGTACTCCATTTTTTAACTAGTTTATTTGGGTTTTGAAGGTTAATGTCTTGATTTCTTTATATATTTTGAATATTAGCGCTCTGTTGGATGTAGGGCTAGTGAACATTTTTTCAAACCTGTACTTTGCTGATTTGTCCTATTGATGGTGTCTTTTGCCATACAAAAGTTTTTGTTGCTTCATGAGGTCCCATTTATCAGTTGTTCCTCTTAGAGTCTGAGCCCTTGGTCTTCTGTTCAGGAAATTTGCCCCTGTGCCAATGAATTTGAGTCACTATTCCACTTTCTCTTCTATTAGATACAGTATATCTGGTTTTATGATGAGGTCCTTGATCCCTTTGGACTTGAGTTTTGTGCAAGGTGATAAATATGGATTTATTTTCATTCTTCTACATGTAGACCACCAGTTTGACCAGCACTGTTTATTAAAGATGCATTCTTTTTTCCATTGTATGTTTTTGGCTTCTTTGTCAAAGATCAAGGGACCATGGGTGTATGGGTTTACTTCTGGGTCTTCTATTCCACTGATCCACCTGTCTGTCTATGTTCCAATACTATGTTTTTTTTTTTTTAACCATTGCTCTGTTGTACAGCTTGATGATAAGGATGGTGATCCCCTTGGAAGTTCTTTTATTGTTGAGACTTATTTTGGTTATCATGCTTTTTTATATCTTGTATAAAATTGAGAATTTCACTTTCCGTGTCTGAGAAGAATTGTGTTGAAATTTTGATGGGGATTGCATTGTATCTTTAGATTGCTTTTGGAAAAATGGCCATTTTCACTATGTCAAGCCTATAAATCCATGAGCATGGGAGATATGTCTATCCTCTCAGGTCTTCTTCAATTTCTTTTTCAGGGATTTGAAGTTCTTGTCATACAGATCTTTCACTTGCTTGGTAAAAGTTACACCAATATATTTTAGCTTATTTGTGGCTATTGTGAATTGTGTTGTTTTCTTAATTTTTTTCTCAGCCTGTTTATCATTTACATAAAAGAAGGATACTAATTTGTTTGAGTTAATTTTGTACCTTGCCACTTTTCTGAAGTTATTTATCAGCTGTAGGAGTTTTCTGGTGGAATTTTGAGGGTTTCTTATGTATACTATCATATCATCTGCAAATAATGATACTTTGACTTCTTCCTTTCCAATTTGTGTAACCTTGGCATCCTTTTGTTGTCTAATTGCTCTAGCTAGAACTTGGAGTACTATATTGAAGAGATAAGGAAAGTATAAACAACCTTGTCTTGTCTGTGATTTTTAGTGGGATTGCTTCTAGTTTATTTCCATTTAATTTGATGTTGGGTTTTGGTTTGCTATGTATTGCTTTTATTATGTTTAGGTAAGTGCCATGAATTTCTGATCTCTCCAGGACTTTTATATGAATGGGTGTTGTATTTTGTCAAAGTCTTTTTCAGCATCTAAGAAGATTATCATGTGGGCTCTTTTTTTAATTGAGTTTTTTAATACAGTGAATTACATTGTAGATTTTTTCATATATTGAACCATCCAAAAATTCCTGGGATGAAGCCTACTTGATCACGATGAATGATGGTTTTGATGTGTTCTTAGTTTGCCAGAATTTTATTGAGTATATTTGCATTGATATTAATAAGCAAGTTTGTTCTGAATTTCTTTTTTTTTTTTTGTTGGGTCTTTATATGGTTTAGGTATCAGAGTAACTGTTGCTTCATAGAAGGAATTCTGTAGTGTTCCTTCTGCTTCTGTTTTGTGGAATTGTTTGAGGTGTATGGGTATTGGCTCTTCTTTGAAGGTCTGGTAGAACTCTGCACTAAAACCATCTAGCCATGAGCATTTGGGAGGGAGCTGCTGGGAGGGTTTGATTTACTTTAGGGGTTATAAGACTGTTTAAATAGTTTACCTGATTTTTATTTAACTTTTGTAGGTTGTATATGTCTAGAAAATCATCAATTTTATTTGGATTTTCCAGTTTTATTGAGTATAAGCTTTTGTAGTAGGTACTGATGATTTTCTGAATTTTCTCATGTTTTGTCGTTATGTCTCCCTTTTCACTTCTGATTTTGTTAATTTGGATACTGTCTGTGACCTTCAGTTAGTTTAGCTAAGGTTTTGTCTATCTTGTCAATTTTTTCAATGAACCAGCTCTTGATTTGGTTCATTCTTTACATCCTTCCCTTTGTTTATAACTAGTTGATTTCAGCCTTGAGTTTAACTAGTTTCTGCCTTCTACTCCTCTTGGGTATGTATGCTTCTTTCTATTATAGAGCTTTCAGGTGTGCTGTTAAGTTGCTTGTATGGAATTTCTCCAATTTCTTTATGAAGCCATGTAGTACTATGAATTTTCCTCTTAAAGCTGCTTTCATTGTGTCACATAGTCTGAATATGATGGGTCTTCATTTATTTTTAATTCTATAAAGTCTTTTTTTTCCAATGGAATAATTTTATTAATTTTTTTAAATTTCCCATTCTGCATCCCAATCATACTTTCCAGTCCTGCTAGGGGTATAGTGAAAAACCAATAATTAAACTGAGGTGGTTGAAAGGAGGGCAAAGTTGAAGAGCGAGCTTGGGGAAGGATGAATCACCAAAGATCTTTAAGAAAAGACGTAGTAAAGTCTTTGATTTATTTTTTTATTATTTCTTCCCTGACCAAGTTATCATTAAGCAGATAATTGTTCTGTTTTCATGAGTATGTTGGCTTTCTGTTCTTTTTGTTATTATTGAAATCTAGCCTTAGTCCACAGTTGTGATCTGATAGGATGTGTGGGATTGTTCCAATCTTCTTGTATCTGTTGAGTATTCTTTTATGTCCAATTATATGATCAATTTTGGAGAAGTTTGCATGATGTGCTGAGAAAAAAAAGTATATTCTCTTGTTTTGGGGTGAAATGTTTTGTAGATATCTATTAAATCCATTTGGTTCATAACCTCTGTTAGTTTCACTGTCTCTGTTTAGTTTCTGTTTCAGTGCCCTGAACATTGGTGAGAGACAAGTGTTGAAGTTTCCCACTATGGGAGCCCTTGCATTTAGGGCATAGATGTTCAGAATTGAGACTTCTTCTTGGTGGATTTTTTCTTTGATGAGTATGAAGTGTCCCTCCCCATCTCACTTAAAAATTTTGGTTGAAAGATTATCTTATGGGACACTAGAATGCCAACTACAGCTTGTTTCTTGGGATAACTTGTTTAGAAAATTTTCTTCAGCCTTTTACTCTGAAGTAGCATCTGTCTTTGTCACTGAGGTGTGTTTCTTGTATGAAGCAAAATGCTGGATCCTGTTTATGTATCCATGCTGTTAGCCTGCATCTTTTTATTAGATAATTGTGTCCATTGTTGTTGAGTAATTAAAGACAGTTGATTGTTAGGTCCTTTTTTGTTGCTGTTGTTATTGCTGGAGGTGGAATTGTATTTGTATGATTCTCTTCTTTTTGTGTTTGTTGTTTCTTGTGTTTTCTTGGATATAGTTACCTTCCTTGTGTTGAAGATTTTGTTCCAACATCCTCTTTAGGGTTGGATTAATAGATATTGTTTATATTAGGTTTTGTCATGGGATATCTTGTTTCCTCCACCTATGATAATTGAGAGTTTTGCTGGGTATAATATTCTGGGCTGGCATTTGTGTTCTCTTAGGGTCTAGATGACATCTTTCCTGGATCTTTTGGCTTTTAGAGACTTGTGAGAAGTTTGTTGTAATTCTAATAGGTATGCCTTTATATGTTACTTGGCCCTTTTCTCTATCGCTTTTAATATTCTTTCTTTTTTCTGTGCATTCAGTGTTTTGGTTATTATTCAATGAGATTTTTCTTTTCTAGTCCAATCTATTTGGTGTTCTGTAGGCTTCTTTTACATTTATGACCATCTCTTTCTTTAGGTTAAGGACATTTTCTTCTATGATTTTGTTAAAGATGTTGTCTAGACTTAGCTAGGATTTTTTACCCTCTTCTATTCCTATTATTCTTAGGTTTGATCTTTTCATTGTGTCTTGAATTTCCTGGATATTTTAGATTAGAATCTTTTTACACTTTGTCATTTTTTGACTGATGTATCAATATTTTCTATAGTATCCTCCACACCTGAGTGTTGAGAACTGCACTGCCCCATGTTTGAGGTCCAAAATGTCTCGGACTGCTCTGTCAATGTTGGGACCTGCATTGCCAAAAGCCTTGGGGGCTAGAGCCCATACTGCCCCAAGCTGCTCCAGTCCACAGGTCGGGGTTCAGCAAGAGAGAGATTGAGGACAGACTCAAAGAATGGAGACCAGACAGAGTGTGATTCAATCCCATTTATTCTTTAGTCTCTCTTCTTCTCTCCAAGTTCCTAGTTCCTAGTACCAAGTCTCAGGTCCTGAGCTTTGGCACCAAGTCTCAAATCAAGAATATTAAAATGTTCAAGGTAAATCAGCCAAATAACATATAAAGGCAGACCTATTAGAATAACTTCCAATTCTCCCCTTTACAATGAAGAATTGAAAAGCAAGACAGGACTAAACAGATGTTCTACAGATTCTAAGATACCACGGAGGCCATCCAAGACGAATATACCCACCAAAACTTTCAATTTTGATATATGTAGAAAATGAAACAGTAAACACAAAAATTAGCACTATCTACAAATCTGCTATATAGGAAAACTCCAACTTAAACAGGCTAACTACTATGATGAAAACAAGGAATAAATAATCCCAGACCAGTAAATTAAAAGTGGAGAAACAAATATATACACACGACTACCATTACCACCACCAACACAACTAACAACAAAAGAATAACAAGAATCAACAAACACTGCTCTCAGTGGCAGTGGTCTCAGTTCCCTAGTTAAAAGGCACAAACTAACATAATGGATACAAAATCAGAATCCATACTTATTCCGGGACTCTTCCGTGTCCCCTTCACCCACGAAAGAGACACGTGAGGCAGTGTTTGGGTGGTTACTACAGCGAGGCTTTATTCTTGTATCAGCAGAAGCGGAAAAGACCCCAAGCCTGGGAAAGGCACTGCTATATGTACCCTAGAGTGGCGTGTTCGCTTCTGATTGGCTGTTCACTCATCACCCCATATTACGCCCCAGGATGGGCAGTGACTTTGGCCTGCTTTTGCCTTTTGCACCTGCACAGTTAGTTGTTTACTTGTGGGAGCACAGGATGCCCGCACCATCTTGTAATGGCGAATGTTGTCATGCTCACCGTGGCTCCTAACATCTCCCCCTATCAATTTTATTAAGATGGAACAGCCTATTGCCTATCAAGTGCAGCACCAACTCAGTGAGGGAAAGCAGAGGCCTGATCCCCTGTGCAAAATGAGATATTGTAATGGGTTTCTTCTCTTGTTGTCGTGCAATGAGTAATACTTCCCATACCCATCTCGATGCCTTTTGATGGGGAAAGGGAGCCTCCAACCTGGGGCGCCACCTTGAGAGGAGGTTTTTTGGCATCAAACCTTTGTGCAATCAGGCCTACTTTCGGGAAATCTATCCACACTCATGGAACATTCCCTGTTGAGTACCCACTCGCAAACACCTCTAAATATTCAGGTACCACAGTTATTCAGGCAAAGGCAGGCTAGACTTAGACCTCTCATCGACCCAGTGCAATGGGCTGAACCCTTGGGGTGCATCGACTGAGGGTCTCAGTTATCAGATACTTTCTTAGCCTAGATAGCCAAATTTCAGGGCGATAGCGACCTTGTCACGTTTTTGTTGGGCTCTGAGCTTGCAGACCAACCATAACATGAACACTAATCCACAACATAGGGCTGCACCAAACAGGCCTATCCCCACCCTTTAAGACGCCAGGAGACTGGCAGGACACAGTGAAGGTGGTACTTACCAATATGGGCCAATATTTGGAATGGAAAGCGCTCTGGCACGAACAGTTACAAGCACAAGCCAGAGCTAATGCAAGCATTGAGGGTCAACAATTATGGACTTTTGACATGCTGGCTGGAGGTGGTGTACACACGAACGACCAGACCACTCATCCCGGGTAGGTCTACGCACAGATAGCATCAGCTGCAATAAAGGCATGGAAGTCTCTCCCTAGGAAGGAAGGCAGTAACCTTTATTTGTCCAAGATAATTCAGACATCTAATGAGTCTTTCTCTGACTTTGTGGCCCGCATGACTGAGGCCGCTGGCATAATCTTTGGGGAACCAGAGTAGGCAATGCCATTAATTGAACAAATGATCTTTGAAAATGCCACAGCTGAATGCCGTGCAGCCGTTGCTCCTCGGAGAGCCAAGGGATTACAAGAATGGTTAGGAATCTGTCGCGGCTTGGGAGGTTCCCTTACTAATGCAGGACTTGCGGCAGCAAATTTAGAGATGGCTGCTGTCCTTCTCCAAGGTCAGGGACGCGATAGACCCCCGCCATGACCTGGGAGGGGAGCTGTCTGTGTTTTTCCACAGGGTGAAGACAATCCAATTTGGGTCCCCACGTGGCTGGTGTAGATCATGAAGAATGAAGCTAGATTGCAAGATAACGGCTCTGATTCTCCTGATGCTGATGTTCAGTTTGGGGATAAGTATACCACTATGGGCTATAGTTAGATCTTGGCCTGTTCCCATGCCAGTACATTCAAATTCTGCAGTGCTGCCATTGTTTACAGCTATTGAGTGTTACATGGATGCCCTGTGCTCTGAAGTTACAAACCAATGGACCTAATAGTTATTTTCAGAATACTTCACCAAAACACCAAATAATATAATGTTTTCAATGTACTGTGTGGAATTTTCTACATAATGGACCACATATTCAGGCACAAAACAAGTCACAACTGATACAAGAACACTGAAGAAAAAATATTCCCTGCATTCTATCAGACAACCAGAGATTAAAGCTGGATATCAACCAACATAAAAACAACAGCAATGGTATAAACTCATGGACCCTTAACAACAACTCTCTACTGAATAAAAAAACGGGTCCAGACAGAATTAAAATAATTGAAGAGTTTGTAGAATTGAATGAAAATGAATAAACAACATGCCCAAACTTATGGCACAAAATGAAAAAGAAAACAGTTCTAATGGCAAGTTCATAGCATTAAAACCCTATAGAAAAACATGGAGACATCTCATATTGTAGGAAACACAATGTAGACTAAGCATTGGAGAAAGCAGAGTTGTTAAGCATGTAGGTCTGCTTTCTTCAAAAGAAGGAAAAATGCTGTCTGGTCTTCTGGGATGCTGGTATAAAAGTGGTCAAACAACTTGGTAATCCATTCTAATTTTATTAGTAGCCAGACTCCACCTGAATTTCACAAATCCTGAGAATTGTTTATACCTAACCCTTGGCTTTGTCTGTAAGTGAATAAAACTCATCCTTATGTAAGAAGTTCCATGTACTTTGAATCCTCCCTCAATAGATTCCATCCTCATACTTATTACAAATTGTTCCTCTCTAGGCATTAGTGCTGAGCACTGTTTCCCAGTAAATAGAACTCATTCTTATGATTAAAGTCTCAGAAACTTTTGTACATTGGTGTATTTTGCAAGAGAATTTTTAGGTAGTCATCCCTGAAGCTTTGATGTGGGAACTGTCATGAGGAGACCTTTTTCAGCAAAGTTTTACTGTGTTTAAATGTGCAAGGAAATTAAATCTTGGGATCAGACTTTCTAGACTTTTGATTCAATCTAACTGAACAAGTCTGGCTGTATCAAGTTTTCATTCTCACCTCTTAGTGGTTCATTTTCCTGCTTGCTGTGGTACCTGTAGGGATGCCCAACATGATGCTAGCAAACTTAACAACACACAGTACAGATCTAAATGAAAACAAAGAAATAGTGCTCAAAATAACTAGATAATAAATAAACTCTGGGCAGAAATTAATAATATAGGAACCAATAAAATCATAGTGAAAATCAATTAAACAAAGAGTTGCTTCTTTGAGAAAATCAATAAGATTGGCAAACTCTAATGCAAATTAACTAGAAGGCAGAGAATATTCAAATTAACAAAATGGAATAAAAAGACAGATATAAAAATGGACACCAAGGAAATCCAGAGACTCATAAGAACGTACTTTAAAAACCTATATTCCATCAAGTAAAAAATGTAAAAGAAATAGTTTTCTCAAGAGGTGCCACTTACAAAAGTTAAATGGAGCTCAGATAAGCAATTCAAATAAACCTAAAGGCACTAGTAAAATAGAAGCAGTGTTTTAAAATTTCTCAATCAAAACACACAACAAACAAACAAATAACACCCAGGGCCAGATGGTTTTGGTACAAAATTCTACCACTTTTCATGAATAAATAAGGCCAATCCACCTTAAATTATTCTGAAAATTGAAAGAGAAGGAACATTGCCCAATTCATTTTATGAGACCATAGTTACCCCGATACTCTAACTACATAAAGACCCAACAAAGAAACAGTATTACAGCTCAACTTCCCATTTAGACATAGATATAAAAATACTCATTAAAATACTAGTAAACTGAATCAAAAAACACATCAAAATGTAATCCACCATGATCAAGTAGGCCTCATCCCAGAGATGCATTAATGATTTAATATACAAAGCCCAATAAATATAATCTATAGTATAAACAATCTAAAAGCAAAACAAAAACCAAAACAAACAAATAAACAAACAAAAAACAGTTACAATCTCATTAGATTCCAAAAAGGCCTTTGACAAAAACCAACACTTTTTCGTGATAAAAATCCTGGAGTGATTACAAATACAAGCAATATACTCAAACATTAAAAGGAGTTTATTAGCAAGTCCATAGCTGACATCTACTTACATGAAGAAAAATTCAAAGCAAAGCCACTAAAATTAGAAACAAGACAAGGTTGTCCAGTCTCCCCATGCATACTTAATATAGGACTTGAATTCTTAGCTCAAACAATAAGACAACTGATGTAGATTAAGTGGATATAAAATAGAATGGAAGAAGTCCAAATATCTTTATTCATAGATATAATAGTACATGTACATGACCCTAAAAATTCTACCAGGGGAATACTACAGCTAATAAACACTTTCAGCACAGTAGCTGGATACAAAATTGACTTACAAAAATTAGTAGCCCTCCTATATGTAGATGGCAAACAGACTGAGAAATCAATGAAAGATCATATTTCACAATAGCCTTATAAATAAAAAATAATCTTTGGGTAATTCTAACAAAGCAAGTAAAAAATTTTTAAAAATCATAAAGTCTTTGAAGAAAGAAATTGAAGAAGATATCAAAAGAGGCAAAGATCTCACTGATAGGATTGACATAGTAAAAATGGCCATCCTACCAAAAGCAATCTACAGATTCAATGCAATCTCCATTAAAATTACAATACAATTATTCACAAATCTTAAAATCACAATGTTCAACTTCATATAGAAAACAACAACAAAACAAACAAAAACAAAACAAAACAACAAAACAAAAAAAACCCAACAAAACAAAAAAAACAGAAAGAAAACAAAAAATGATAGCTAAAAAATCCTGAACAATAATGTAACTGCAGAAGATGTTGACATATTTTATGATGCAGTGGCATAATTCAGCTGGAGAGAGTTTCTTAACAGGCCCATGCTAATGCATCCCTCCCTGAGGTACCCAATATATGACAGTTCTAGAATAAAGTTTATTTGGGGGCATAAGAAGGGGGTTGAGAAGGTAGTGGAGGCAGAGAAAGAAAGGGGACAGAAAAGAACAGAAAGAGAGAGGAGAGTGAAGGGAAGAGGCCAGTGGAGAACATGTGGAGAAAAGAAGGGGAGGCAACAGGGAGAGAGAAAGTGACCAGGGAGAGAGAGAGGCCAAACAGTCCTCTATAGGAGTTAGGCTTATACCTGGCTTTTGCTAGGTAACTTTGGGTTGAGCTTAGAAGAAATATTAAACAGATAACACTACTCCACACCTCAAACTGTATTACAGAGCTATAGTAATAAAATCATCATGGTGTTGCTATAAAAACAGATATATCAATCAATGAAACAGTACTGACTAGCCAGACATCTATAGATACCTGATTTTTTTTTATAAAGAAGCCAGAAGTATACACAGAAAGTGAGAATCTTCAACAAATGGTGCTTGGCAAAGTCCATGTTTACATGTGGAAGAATGAAAATACACACACACTTTTTATTTGTTTGTTTGTTCTTATTTTGTTTTGATGGTTTTTTGTTTTTTGTCTGTTTGCTTTTTGTTGTTTTTGTTTTTTGAGGCAGGGTTTTAATGCATAGCCTTGGTTGTCCTGGAACTGGCTCTGTAGATGAGGCTGGCCTTTGCCTCTCAAGTGCTGGGATTAAAACCATGGGAAACTACTACTTGGCAGACACAAATTTTATCCTGTACAAACTCCAAGTGGATCAAAGACCTCAATATAAAACCACAGATGTGGAACTTGAGAGAAGAGAAAGTAGGAAATATACTTGAATTAATTGGCTCATGAAAAGTTTTACCAAATAGAACACAACACAGACTATAAGATCACTGTAATAAACGAATCCCCATGAAACTGAAAAGTTTCTGTAAGTTAAAAAACACCATTATTCTGACAAAGCAAGAGGCTACAAAATGGGGAAAAAAAGATTTTTACCAGTTCAACTCCAGTAGATGACTAATACCCAATTATGCAATAGATAGATAGATGATTGGTAGATAGATAGAGATAGAAATATATGTATGATATGTGTGTGTGATTTATAGTATATATATATATATATATATATATATATATATATATATATATATAAACTTAAAATTTGGATATGAAATAGAGTGAATAAATAAATTTGAAAAAAGCAAAAACAAAAGGAATAAAATAAATATGATGCTGTTAACAAAATCTTAAATGTTTGATTTAACCAATAAAGAAGCTAGATTCTCAAATGAAAGCCTGCTAGCTCATAGAAGCAGAGAAAGCACCCAGCTAACCTTCCTTCTCAGCCAAAATTCCAAAACGCAGCTCTTTTTCTCCACACCACCTCAAAAACTCTACAAACTGAATGCCCCTCCCTTCTACTTCCTATGCATCTCTCTAGCTATTATCCTGATTTCCTCTTACTCTCTGTGTTTTTCATGTGGTCACTTTCTGTTAGCTGGTTGCTTGTTCTACCTCATGACATATTGTTGACTTTATTTAATCCTGTTCATAATATTCACCCAGCAAGATCTTGAATTAAAGGTATTTCATAAGGTTGATCCACACACATCACAACTCAAAACAGGTTTTTTCCAGTACATAACACAATCTCAGGTTTCATGGTATGATCAAACATCCTGAAACATTGCCCCCTTTCATAAGGTTTTAATTCTAACACAGAAAAACTATTTATAATAATGAAGCTATTTCTGCCAAGCTCTCCACAATGTCCAGCTTGCTTATTATATTTGGCAGTTTTAGGATTAAGTATTTTTGAGTTCAAAGTTCTGTAAACTGTTTTAGTCTCATATGAACTCAGCATTTTGAATATCCTGAGTAGTTTACAGTCCAAAGCTGATCATTGGGTAGTGTTTGTCAGCCTAGTAGCAATTCTGGCTAGGTAGGACACAGCAGTCAATCCAAAGGAGTCTACTGTTTGTGCAGACCCTGTAAGCAGAAGAAGCATGGGGCAATTTTTCCCAATGGTTAGCATTACAACAATCTAGGTGGATGCATCATTGCAAGGCCCCATTATCTTCTTGGAGACCTCAAAATTTATTGTTAGAAATGCTAGAAAACTTATCTATTTTAACTGCCATATTCAGCAGATCTCAGAAAAGTTTGATGACCACAATCTGTTATGTACATCTGAGGTTCATAAACTGTTCCTAGTTACCTGCTTCAGACTCAAATCTGAAAACACATGCAGAAAACTAGATGAAGCTTATTTCTAGAATTAGTACTATGCATGACTACTAGTATAATGAGAGACAGTTTATATATACATAACAATCTTATACATATGAGACATTTATACCTTAAGAAATGTTTTAAGGAGTCAAATGAAAACCAAAAGATTATATGAGACAGATATTTTTGATTTTCCTTTAACAAGCATGTCTAGGTTTAGAGAAGGGGAGAGCCATGCTCCAACCCCAAAGCCTGGCTTAATTTTTAATTGAATTGACATCACACAAAGACCATTTGCCAATTAAGTCTGTAGAGGGCAGCAGAGACAAGCTGGACATAGGCTATACCACTTGGCCAATTTACTCTTTTTCTTTGGACTTATACTTTTGATGACCTATCCTTTTTTTCAGAGGTTTCACTTGACCAGTAGTCTCTGAATTTCTTAGTTGGATGCTTTTGTTCTCCTGGAAAGAAAAAAGTAAAATCCTGCACCAACTCTAAATCTGGGGGGGGGGGGGGGGGGGTGGTTGGTAGGTTGTATCTTTCCTGGGGCAAAATATTTTTTGGCAACAGGAAAAGTCTTATCTTTTAGTTGAAATTTTAAAAAATTCTTTTGAAACTTTAAAACTAAGTATAGTTTAGTATGCATGAATAAATGTACCTATATTCCCCTTTCTTTTCATATATAAATTGAAAGTTTAAATGTATTTATTTTTAGATCACAAAGGACATTCATTATGAATTTCATTCTGCCTTTTGCAAGTAGCTTTTAAATTTAAATCACCATAATTCCCATGTGCCTGCCTCTGCTTCCCAAGAGCTGGGATTAAAACTGCAAATTATTGCCTGGCTATGGATTCCTTATAGAAGTTATTTTCACAAGGTTGTCTTGGTTTAATTTGGTTTTGCATTTCCAATTATGTTTTAAGTGTTAGGGGTAAACTTTCAAGGTTTTCAAGGGTGTAATCTATCATACTTGATGATTTATTCGGAATTTGTTCCTTGGAAAATTTTAATATTCTGGTCTTAATTAAACACGATGCCAATTTGTTCACTAATTTATTATTTTCAGGCATTTTGTCTGTCTTGCCTGTATGAGCTACATAATATCTAATGTCTTTGGTAAGCTTTGCTAGGTTTTGCCATTTCCATTCATGTCTCCAATTACTAGATATCTGCCAGTTAGTGGTTTTCTATTTTGATGCCCAAATGTCCCATTACACACATCCTATAAATTTGGAGGAGATAGAGATTTTCCTTTTGCTTTCCTAGTTCTTTGTCTTATAGCCAATAGTGCTGCACTGATTTTGTGGTTCCATCCTCAGTATTGGTCATTCCTTCACCTGATCTATAGCTTGACAATTTCTATTAGTTTTGATTCCATCTGTGGTTGATAAACTACCAGTAAACCATGCCTTAGCCAAATGTGACCATTCTGTTGGTCCCCACAGGTCAATAAGAGCCCCTGTGAGGGAAAGAGTGATTAACTTTGGGATGGAGATTATAGGTAACTGAGCTATTTCCTCAGTGCAGAAAGATACAGTTCTCTTTGCTATTACATACTGATAACAAAGAAATCCAGATAAGTACCAGTTCCACTGTAACACCTTTCCATCTATGGCTAAGCCTGTGAAAGACTCTGCCTTCAAATGCATCCAATCCATCATTGTAAGGGGTGTCTTTATGAGAACTGGGTAGTTAGCAATGACTGAGAATGAATTTCTCCATGCCTTGTAAAATGTCTAGATTTGTTTCCAAAGAGAATCTATTCTCTGTATATTGAAAGCATTTGCAGTAGAAGCCAATAGGCATATGTTGCTGAACTTCTTTTTGTTTTATGAAGAGTCCCCTGTTGCCAATTCACCAGCAAACATGATATGCATAATTAAGATATCATCTGGTTCAATATTAGTCAGAGTTGCATGAAGGTAGATGAGCTTACTGTCAATCTCAAAAGCTGTTCTTTGTTTTTGTCCCATTTTGAAACTAGCTGCCTCGGGAGTAACCTTGTAAAGGGATTTTATAATAATCTGTATGTATGGTGTGTGATTTCTCTAGTGTGTAAGCATACCAATTAGAAGTTGTATCTGAGTTTTGTCCCTGGGTGGTGGGATTACAGACATGTGAAACTACTACCTTGTTTACTGTAACACTAAAATTTAGAATAACTACTCTATAGAGATCTGCTGGGATTAAAAATATGACTACCCCTTCCATGCTGAAATATTTTATCTTAGCTCCAAATCACTTAGGGGTTTAGAAAACAAATTTGAACTATATGTAACCCTTTGAATTTACTTAAAATGTTACAAATCTCTTAACTGTGTTTTTAATACCAAACAACAACAATATCCTTTTTATTTATGAAGAAAACTTAAAAGCTAATAATGTCCAAGATGGAGTAGGTCACAGGGCAATCTAAAGTCTAACATTCTAACATGAAATTAAGAAACATGTTTAACAAAACCTATTTTTACTTTCATGCAAGTAAGGCATGTGTGCCTTTGGTAAATTATTATTAGAAAATATTTATTTTATGCCTGAACAAATGAAAGTCATTTATTAGTCTTTATATGTTAGCTTGGACTGAATGTCCAAGCAATCTGACAAACTATCACTTTTTCTTATTCAGGAGTCTATTCTGGATTTTTTTTTTTTAACTACTTAATGTGATCTGTCCTTGATTACATGCAGATCGGTGTTATTTTTAACAATGCACATTAAATCTTTTAATTGCTCTGTTTATAAGTTTCTCCAATGCTGACAGAATATGATTGAATCAAATTTGATATCCAGGCCTGCAGGAGGCCAACTGGAGAGTTTCCTGATGGTAAAGGGTTACATTGCTTGTCACTTGTCGATCTACATTCATTAGTCCATGCTGGCCTTTGCCACACCTTCATCATACTCCAGATGGCTGGAGCCTTATTTTTGATTTATCTCTAGAAAAAAACATTGTTTATAGGAATGACTTGCCTACAATCCCTTTTCAAATGCCCTTGCTTACCACAATTAAAGCATCTTACATTTTTATTTTTATTTTTCTTAAAACTTTTAGAAATTATTTCTCCTACCAGAATAGCATCATAAATGTGAGATCTGATATCTGCCACATTTATAATTCATTTATATATTGGTGTTGATCTTGCCTTTAAAGGCCTGATCACTACCTTGTATTCTGAATTAGCATTTTCAAAAGCCAAAGATTTGATTAATATTTGTCTGACTTTTGAATATGATACTATTCTATTTACAGCTGAAGTTAGCTTTTGCAAAAAAATCACTGAAGACTTTTTTGGAAAGTTGTATAATTTTAGTAAATGATTCAGACCTTTTCCTGATTCTTCAACCTTGTCCCAAGCATTTAAATCTTTTAAACAACAAGGTGTGATTATCAAATTCAAGCTGTTTTTGTAATCAGCATATTGGTCTTCATCTGGGAACTGATCCTGGGAAATAGTAATACCTCTAGCTCTATTTTATGGTTTTATGGTTCTAGCTTCCTCTTTCCATCATGTCTGCCATTGTTACTAAGGACCAGTTTCCAATATTACTGTTGCTATATCTTTCCAGTCTTTGAGGATAATTCTATTCTAAATTACCCATGAATTTAATATCTGCTTCACATGGGGTGAATGCACATGATAGAAAATGATCACTTCTTTCTTCTTCTCAGTTCTTCTTGAGGCAGTGGAGGGGGAAGAGCATTGGCGGGGGTGGGGGGTTAAGACTTGGGCTAATGAAATATTTAGGGTTGTTATATAATAAAAGTTTACTTATCTACATTACTATGCTACTGTAGCTGACTTGCCTTCTTTCATCCTCTGAGTTTCTGGCACTTAGCACCTCATCCCAAAAACAGCAAAGTAAATAGCCTTTGTACTATCTCAGCAGGAACTGCTGGGCCCTAACTTATGCCTACTAGTCTGATGTCTCAGGTAGAAAAAAAAAAACACTTAGAGAAGTTATTATAGAGTTTATTACTAAGTGTAAAAAGTTTACTATGAAAGCTACTTAAGGGGAAAACTGGATAGGTCCTAAGTGGGGGAAAAGGAAAAAAAAATCTATGAAGGGAAAAGTTCTAAGAGAAGAATTCTAGGCATGGGAAAAGGAAAGGAAGGGACAAATGACAACCATCTCTTTGTCTTTGTTTTCAGTACTTATACATCTTTCAGAGTACATGATCACATGTTATAAAGTTCATCACAACTTCACACCAAAAATCAAATCATAAACTGAAATAGAAGTTTATAACAGAGAATGTTTACATGCATATCAATTAGGAGTAATTATCTGGCTAAACATCTATCACCTGTCTAAGCTCCACAGGTTCACTGAAGGCTTAAAACTATAAGAAATTAGTGAAGTTTGTATATATAAACCCAGGTAATATTTTATCTTCTGTACTAGCACCTATAATAAATAGTTAGTTCCCTTTTAATGACCTAGGGTTAATTGTTTTACAACCTCTTTGAATGTGCTTTGAGTAGGAGAAAGTCTAGTTTCTATCTAAGAGCAATTAACTGATGACACTTGGGAGACTGGCAGAGTTCTCATTAGAGTTTTGACTATTAGAAAGGGACCTAATAGCAGTTCCACTATAAAAGAGCTTAATAATCATAGATATAATTTTAGGAATTCCTATAGGATCATCATTAAGTCTTAAGAAGTCATCTATTTGTCTATATAGCATCACTACAAGACAGTACATCTTCGTGGACCTGCAGAGATCTGCTCCAAAGGGGTGTGCTATTGCTTAATGATTGTAACATATGTTTAATAATAATATCAATAGGAAAAGCATATTAATAGCAGGAATTGTTGCTAAAATAAGTCCCTTACAGCCTTGCTAAATAAGGGCTCACTTGTCCCAGATTATATAATAATCCAAGGCAAGCCATTTCAGGATGATCATCTGCTAATTATTAGCTTGTCCCATTATGGCTCTCGACAGATTCTAATTAACATTTTCATAACTTTGTGGATGCCTATTATCTGATGGAAGTTCTTACATAGTTCTGGATAAACTATGGTTTGTTTTCTAACCTTGGCCCACACCTTTTAAGTTTCATAATGAGGTGGTATGATAGATTCCTGTCTAAATTCCTCTGTCTGTGTCTAAGTATTTTTCTTATTTTAACTGATAAGTCTTTCTAAAACTTCTATCTTATCAATCCAATTTTCATATTTGGCACAATTATAAAAACAGTTTTGATATTTGGCAAAAATACCACTATGGCTATTAAGGATAAAATATGAATTACTAGACAGGTAGTAATTATAATCCATATTATGGCCATCTCAATTAAGTAATTTATTTACTTAATTTCTTTTATTTATTATTTATTATTATTTATTTTATTTATTATTATATATTTCTGCTTTTATTTTCAAGCCATCTAAAATACTACTATATAGAGTTCTAATTATGTTATATGTATAGGCCACTGTAATATTTACTACTCTTAACATGGAATTTTATTTCTTGGAATATTACTTAACTCTCTCACTGAGTACTCTCCATGTGTCTTACCAAACCTGATGGCTTCTCAGTTTTTCCACAACTGGCATGATTTCTCTGTCCATGTAAAAGATTTACTTATTTATTTATTTTATTTATATGAGTAGACTGTAACTATCTTCAGACACACAAAAAGAGAGCATCTGATCCCATTACAGATGGTTATGAGCCATCTTTGCTGGGAACTAAACTCAGAACTGTGGAAAGGAAGTCAGTGTTCTTAACTACTGAGCTATCTCTCCAGCTCTGAGCCAAATGTTTTAAACAAAATTCTAAGAGTTCAAATTCATCCACAAAGACTCAGAAGCCAGATACTGGATGAAAGCTTGCTAGCTATAAAAAGGCAGAAAAACACCAAACTGACCTTCCTCTTTAGCCAACATTCCAAAAAACAGCCATCCTACAACCATCTCAAAAACCTTCAAATTAAATGTCCCACCCTTCTACTTCCTGTGTGTCTCTATTAGTTTTCCTGACTTTCTCTTACTCTCTGTTTTTCTTTTTTTTCTGTGTTTGTTTCTTGACAACTGGCTGTCTGTTCTGCCTCTTCAGCTATGACATCTCATGTTGGTAAGAATGTCAAGTAAGGAAAACACTAATCCATTGCTGATAAGAATGTAAACTTGTACAGCACTATGGAAATTAGGGTGCATTTCCTACAGAAAGTGGGAATGAGTCTCCCTCAAGTCCCAGCTATACCACTCCTCAGCACATACCCAAAAAAGCTTTCATCCTACCACAGAGACACTTGTTCAACTTTCTTCATTTCTGCTCTATTTATAATAGCCACAAATTGGAAACAACCTAGATGTCCTTCTACAAAGAATGGATAATGAATAAACTGTTTCATTTATACAGTGGAATATTTTTCAGCCATTATAAAATGAAATCAGGACATTCCCAGGTAAGTATCTGAAACAAGAATAAGCAATCATCTTGAGTGACGTAACCCAGATTCAGAAAGACAAATATGATATTTAGTCTCTAGGATGTAGACATTGGCTGTTAAGTCAGTGATAACCAATCTACGTCCATATACCCACAGAGGTTAAGAATAGAGTAAGAAATTTGGGAAATAGATAAATCTCCTTAATAAAAGGAAATAGAAAAGCTAGTTATGGATGGATGTGTTAAGCGTGTATCAAGTGAAGCAGTGAAGGGGACAGAGCAAAAATGGAGTAGATATGGGAAGATACAGCTAAAATTACAGCCCATTTGAGGAGAGAAGTGGTATGAAAATCAAATGCAGGAGAATACTCATACAATATATATGTATAGGAATGGAAGCTAGATGAAATCACCAAATTTTAAGGGAGAAAGAGCCCCATCTGGACATCTCTTGTCACCAAATGAAGCTTCCTGTACTGGGATTGGGTTATAAGTAATTAAGTTGTCAGCCAAAGAAGCCCAATTGGATCCCCAAAACAACCCAGCTGTGGCCAAGTCTTTAGATTTGCTCCCCACAAACTGACAGCAAGACAAAATCTACACAATACATTGAATTCAGAGTTCAGTTGATGCTGATATCGAGCCTTCACTCCTAGTTCTAGAGACTTTGTTACAGCAGGAACTCTTCATGCTACCAATGGAGAAACGGAAATACCTACCCTGTCTCAAATTTGTTGAGCTAAAATGGTGTCATATCTAAAACAACTGCTAGTTCAATGGTAGCACAAATCTTGTGGGAATAACCAACTAATAATTGATTTGGCTTAAAGCCAGCTCTGTAAGAGAAAACTTGTTATAAAATATAATGTGTTAAGGGGGCATCTTGGACAGGTCCATGCCAAGATGTACACTTAATAAAGTTTGTCATGCATTGGATCTCGTATAAAAGAGGTTTATTGGTGTAGGGAAGAGGAGTGAGGACATGGAGAAGGGATGGGGCAGACAAGTGGTCATGTAGACAGACAGACAGACAGCAGAGGAAGCCTTGAGGGCAGAGACATGGGGCACAGGCAGAGAACAGAAAAAGAGAGTGTGTAGATATGGGCCTGGGGTGCCAAGTGGTCCTTTTATCTGCAGCACAAACCTGGTACACCTGGTAACTGCAGCAGGAGGCAGATGATGACATAAGCAGTTGCTAGGTCCCTGAGAGCATGTCAGAGAAATTTCCTGTAAACTATTAAAACCCATACCTAACATTGCTTATGTGGAGAAAAACTTGAGACTAGACATCACAGGAGCCTAGGTAAGATCCAATTACTGGTCTAATAAAGAAACAATATCAAATAAAGCATAGCAATAAAGTGAGTCCTAATGACATTCTGCTACATGCATAGATAGTGCCTGTCACAGCCATCATCAGAGAAGCTTCCTTCTGCAGCAAGTAGTCATAAATGATTTTAAAATATGAATAAAATGTATATTTTCATAGAAATGATTTTATGTTCTACATATCATTTTGCATCCTCTTTTTTCATTAAACAAACTTCTTAAAGACATTCACAAATCAGAATAATTACTGATTTTCTGCTTGATAACTATCATAATATTCTGGAACATAAATATTTCACTCTTTGCCATTCCTCAATTAAAGAAAATTTAGGGTGCAACAATTTTACATACAACTGCCAATTCTATTATAGTTGATACCAAAATCTAGAAATATGGGGAAAATTCTACTCTTTCTGGACAAACCAAACTCTGAAATTGCTATATTATTTAGGCCCTGCTTCTCAGGCTTAGGTTCCAATAATAAGTTATCATGCTTATAGGCTGGAATCTTCAACTGTGAAATAAATTACCCTCAAGTACATCTGTGGAATTTCAAGCAGATAACTCCACTAAGAAACTTTTAGGCATCTACTCACATCCATGATACTCCTGTGATTTTGATTTTCTTTTTTTAGCATTCATGTGATCACATTTTAAGATTACTAAAAGCATTTAGGGATTTCTCCTCATTTCAGGATCATTAGTCACATTTATAAGCTTCTTTTCTCCATGTATTCATACACATCCACAAGATAGGGTTTAAAGATGAGGGCATTTTTGAGAAATAATTATTTTCCCTATCACAATGTTGAACATTGGCTGCTATCTAGATTGTCTTATTTAATTTCACATGGCTGCCTTAATCCTGACCTGAAAAAGCACAATGTGCTGGTGGTGTTCATACGCCTATTGCTGACTGCTGTTTGTGCAAAGTTTAAGAAGTAACATTGAGGTAAAATACCTCAAATCTCTTTTTGAACTGTGACATTCTCACAGACAAGAAAAACAATTTTTCTTCCCAGAAAAATCACAAATGTCATTTCATAAATTTGCTCTCCTACGCTGAGTACTAGCATTCCCGTCTCCATTCTCTCACAGTAAGCTTCAATTCTGTAACAGAAAGTATCCTGCTCATTGTAGCTAATTAATTCAGGGTTGGAGTTGTTGGTTTTCTTGTTTGTGGATGTGTAAAAATGCTACTTACAGCATGGTAATTCAACTTTAATGGTTTCTTTATGGATACAAAAGGATGTGACCAAAGTGAGAAAATGGCCATCTCTTTTTATAATGGTCAGATGAATTCCATGGGCCAGCTATCATTTGGGTTAATTCCCCAAGTAGAAGATCAGCAGCAAAACACGTTGGTATCCTACACTTCAAAGTCTAGGATATTGAAATCTCTTTGTCAGCTACAGACACTAGTGCCATTAAGCATATAGAATAATAATATCACAAAATTCAAAAAGTTTGAAAAGCATGTTGTTACTCAAATGCGTGAAACGTGTTCTGACTCAATTACAAATAATGTCATGAAAAAAGTAACTTAGATGTCTAAGCAACTTTTATGTTAATAAAATTACTTTAAAGTTCTCAGCCCTGAATGAAAGTAATTATTTTAAATAAGTATACCATGATAGAAATCTGTGTTAGAAACATATATTTTAACTACAGTATTTCTTTTGCTTTCACAAACTTTTCTGTTATAATGAGTTTACTTTTTATTTCTGACATATTTTATTTTTATGTAATTGAGAGTCACTACTGAGAACATAATTACAAATGGCTTTTTATGTGTTCATTTCATTCAAGAAAGCTTTGTATATACATAAACCTTTTGCATAAAAACAGACTACTGAAGAAATCAAATCCAAAGAAGACTTTCAGGATTTGTGAAATAAACTATGTCATCTAATATCTGATTTAACTTCACAAATACTCGTAAGATACTGTATTTCTAAGGTAAGTTCTTTACTAATGACTAATCAAATGATTGTGCTTTAACATATATTCATAGGGTTATATGATTCTATGGCAAGTCAAAAATAGCTACAGATTCTTTAGCCTTCTCTCAGTACAAAACTATCTGCAATGCTGTAGACTGTTTCGAGCAATAAAAAGTCTTTATTATCACATTAATATCTAGGTAAACCATTTAAAAAGAACATTATCCATTCATCCCTCTAGGGTAATGTAAAAATGATCCTGTTCCCCAATTTGTTCTTGATCTGTCAGTAAAGAAGCCATGGGCCATTTGTTGGGCAAATGGAATAGATGGGACTTTCCAGGTTCCAGCAAGAGGCTGATGCAGGAGAGGAATGGAGAGTTTGCCATGTTTGAAGAGAGAAAAGCCAAGCTGTCATGTGAGATATTGGGCAAAGTGGCCATAGGCCACTTCTATAGGCAGGTGGTTGGGAGTGTTTAGCTGGAACTAAATGTAACTGAGCAACTAAAGTTGAGAGCAGGTAAAGAGGAGCAGAGCTAAGAATATTGATAAGGGCATGCTTCTCCTAGCAGGAGATAAGTACCAAGCAGCAATTGTGACACAAATGCAAGTTAAAATTGAAAAACTGTGTGTGTCTGGTTTTTTATCTGTGCATTTAAGGGAATCTGGATGAGGGCTGGTAGCATGGCCCATTCCTGGAGCTTAAGAAGGGAAACAAAAGCTACACTCAAAAGGGTAAGCCATTTATGATGCAGTAGCTTCAAATGTTTTGAGGGTTGTGCACTATCAAGACTAGATTGAATGGAAAGACCATGAAATAAGAATCACAAGGGGGAGGGGAGAGATAAGGAACCTTATGTTAGTAAGCCTTATAAATTGAAGGTATGTGAACAAAAATGCTATCAATTAACCCTTTTTCGAGTTCTTAATGCTTAAGAAAGGGAATAATTTAAATGGTGTTTTAAAACATTAAATTTTGTAATAGTTTGTTAGATCAAAATAAATGATAAGTGTATCTATCAAGAAATTGTCCTCCCTTCTGCCCCTTCCACTTGGTCCTTTCCACTGGGGCAGACTCTTAGCTAGTCTGCTCCCATGAAGACACCATAACTTGACCCATCCTAGAGGATCTAATCCACTCAGAGCAGTTGGTAAGACCCACTTTCCAAAGTCCCAGAGCTGCCCACTGGGAGCCCAGTGGACTCAGGACCCATCACCCACCAAAACACCTGCACCCAAATACCACTCCCCTTCTACCCCTTCTGCCTGGTCGTTTCTGCTGGGTCTAATCTTAGCTAGTCTGCTCCTGTGAAGACACCATATCCTGAGCCAACCTTGAAGATCCTCTGCCTTCAGAGCAGTTGGGCAACTGACACCACAGCCTGAGGCATCCCAGGAGATCTTCTGCACACAGGGCAACTGGGCAACTGATCACCAGTTTGCTCCCCTGAAGACACCACAGCTCTAGGACATCCCAGGAACTCCTCTGTACGTAGGGCACCTGGGCAAAAGATACCATAATCTGAAGACTTGGGGGGGGGGCGGCTCTGGGGCATGAAGGGCAACAGATCTGACAGACTGAAAGCCTCCCTGGTGTTCTGCTGAGCACAGGAAAACAGAAACATAGAACATAGAACAGAAAAAAGTCCATAGGACCCCTGGAGAACATCTTCACACAGGACAACAGTTGACTGCACCTTGGAAGACCCAACAGTTTGAAGGCCTCCCAGTAGATCTGCTGCAGCCAGGGCAAGAGATCAGAAGCTTATCTGCCCCTCTGAAGAGCACCCAGTTGGAAGGCCCCACAGGTGGTCTGCTACAGCCAGGGCCACAGACCTACCGAGAGACCTAAAGCAACCCAGCAAAAAAAGAGGCAGACTCCAGACAGTCATCCAGACCAACAAACACCAGGGATAACCAGATGGTGAGAGGCAAGCACAAGACCATAAGCAACAGAAGCAAATATAGGTGGGCATCATCAAACCCAGTTCTCACACCACAGCAAGCCCTGAATACACCAACATGCCTGAAAATCAGGAAGCTGGCCTAAAATCCTCTCATGAAGATAATAGAGTCCTCTAAGGAGGATATAAATAACTCAATGAAAGAAATACAGAAAAACACAGGTAAACAGATAGAAGCACTTACAGAGGAAACTAATAAATCTCTTAAAAATAGAGGAAAACACAATAAAAAGGGTGAAGAAATTGAATAAAGCAGTCCAATAACTAAAAGTGGAAGTAGAAACAATAAAGAAAACACAGATGGAGGTAAACCTGGAAATTGAAAAACTAGGAAAGAGGTCAGGAATTATAAATGTAAGTATGACCAACAGAATACAAGAGCTAGAAGAGAGAATCTCAGGTATAGAAGATACCATAGAAGAGATTGACAGAACTGCCAAAGAAATTTCAAAATGTAAAAATACCCTAACCCAAAGCATTCAAGAAATTCAGGACACAATGAAAATACCAAATCTAAGAATAATTGGGATAGAGAACGAAGATTCCCAGCTCAAAGGACCTAAAAATGTCTTCAACAAAATAATAGAAGAAAACTTCCACAACCTAAAGAAAGAGATGCCTATAAAGGTATAAGAAGCCTATAGAACACCAAATAGATGGGACCAGAAAGGAAATCATCTTATCACATAATAATCAAAACACTAAAAGCACATAACAAAGAAAGAATGTTAAAATCTGCATGGGTAAAGGGCTAAGTAGTATACAAAGGTAGACTTACCAGAATTATACCAGACTTCTCAACAGAGACTATGAAAGGCAGAAGAGCCTGGTCAGATGTCAAACAGACTCTAAGAGAACACAAATGCCAGCCTAATGCTACTATCCTCAGCAAACCTATCAATCAACATAGATGGAGAAACCAAAATATTTCAGGACAAAACTAGTTTCAAAAGATATCTATCTACCAATCCAGCCCTACCGAGGATCCTAGATGGAAAACTCCAACACAAGGAAGGTTCTTGTACCAAAGAAAAGACAAGATATTAAGCATCTCACAACAAAGCCAAAGGAGAGAACCAGAAGCACACAAAGCCACCTCAATGACAAAGACAGACACTGTCTCAGAGTTAAAAAATGGAAAAAGACTTTCCAAGAAAATGGTCTCAGGAAACATGCTAGAGTTGCCAACGTAATATCCAATAAAATAGATATGTGATATGGAAGAGTTGGAGGGTGGACCAGGACGGGGGAATAAAATCTGGAGTGTAAATAAATAAATAAATAACAAAAAAGAAAATTGTCCATTTTTTTAGATTTTCCAATTTTGTGGAGTACAGGTTTTAAAATATGAACTAGGAATTCTTTGGATTTCCTCCTTGTCTGTTTTATGTCCCTCTTTTCATTTATGATTTTGTTAATTTGGCTCTTTCCTCTCTATCCTTTAGTTAGTTTGGTTAAGGGTCTATCTTGTTGATTTTCTCAAAGAATAAACAATTTGTTTCATTGATTCTTTTTATTGTTCTCTTTGTTTCTATTTTGTTGGTTTTAGTCCTGAAGCTAATAATGTCCAGCAGTCTTCTCTTCAGTGTGTTTGCTAAATTTTGTTCTAAAGTTTTCAGCCAAACCTTAGGCTGAGCTAGGTGATAGGAGCTAGGGAACATGAGGAAAGATTGCAGGAGCCAGATGGGTGAAGGACACCATAAAAAAACCCCACAGAATCAACTTGTCAGGCTCATAAAAGCTCAAAGAGATTGAACTGACAACTCAGGTGCCTGCATGGGTCTGACTTAGGTCCTCAAGATATATGTTATGGTTGTGTAACTTAGTCTTCTTGTTGTACACCTAATAGTGGGAGCAAGGGCTATTACTGATGCTTTTCACTGCTTCAGTACTCATTTCCTTCTACTGGGTTGTCTTATCCAACCTTAATATGAAGGGACGAGCCTAATCTTAGTGCAACTTAATATGACATGTTTGGTTGATATCCCTTGGAGGTCTGTTGTTTTCTGAAGAGAAATGGAGGAGTGGATGTGGAGACAAAGGGACAGTGGGCAGTAGGGACTGGGAAAGAGTAGGAATGTAAAACTGTAATCAGGATATACTATAAATGGAAGCAGATGATGAATACATATTTGTATATTCTATAACAGAATAAATTTAAATATTAAAAAATAAATTGAATATGCAAACCTGCTTTCCAGTGACCTGGCAGAGACATATAGAAAAGTATGGTTAACTTAGGCTTAAAATATCATTGGATGAGAAGATGGCTCAGCAGTTAATACACTTGCTACCCAAACAAGAGGAGCAGAATACCTATGTGTATTTGTAATTCTAGCATCAGAACACAAAGCCATAGGATTCCTAGAACAGATCAGTTGTACTAGACATGTAGCATTCTGTGTTTAAGTTAATGTTTAAGTTAGAGACTTATCCTGCATAAAATAAAGTAGAATACTGATCAAAAAGGTTCTTGATATCAGTATTAGGCCTCCACAGTCACCTGTACACATATGCACATGCATCTTCACACATATGTGCGCCCACACATAGGTATATATACATATATATACATATATATACATATATATATATATATATCCACATATGAATGCACAATATATCCACATAAAAAACTTAATGATATCACTTCTACCTTGAGATATATAAAGGGCAGCTGTTTATTGTGCCAATTGATTATGTTAAGATAAAGTGGAATACCTTCTTTCTAATCTCTGGTTGTCAGAAACTGATTGAAGTAGATTTTGAATGCATATTTGCATATTCTATGAAAATAACGTGGCCACAGAAATAGTTGCTGTTGGTCTGTGTAAAAGTAGAACATGTTGTAAATAAGTGCTAGTAATGACAAATAAGTTTTTCCCATGAAACGAGGTGTCTTGACCAACACACAGCAAGTGCACCTTCTTCTTAGTAAGGGGTATCCTTGTTATAGCCAACAGAAAAGTGGGAAGAACTGTAAGTCTGTTCAGACTCATTGTGGATGCCAGTCTGAATGTTCTTAACTTTGTTATTGTGAAGGAGAGAGACACAGAGACTGAGAGAGACAGGAGACAGTGACAGAGACAGACAGACTCACACAGGCACACATGCATGCACGTATGCACAAAGACAAAGACTGAATACAGTTTAAAAAGTCTCTAAGAGTAATAAATACATGAACAAACCTTGAGTAAAGTGACAGGGAAGTCACTTTCAGGCATTTATTAGACTATATCCAAAACATGTAATATTATGATGATACAATAAGATACCTTATCAGGTTAAGGCACTTACCACCAAACTTGAATACCTTAGTCTAATTCTGAGACTCATGATGGAAGGAGACAACTGACTTCTGAAAGTTGTCCTCTGACTTCCATATGTGTGCAGTATCATGGGATCATGAATGTGGGCAAGTACTTTTGCACACATGCACACAAACCAAAATCAACACAATGAAGTATGCTAATTGGAAATGCTTTTTGATGCTTTTAGAAACATAGTTCTAAACATGCTGCTTGTGTTCCTAATTTTCACGTTGCTAAAATATAGTTATTTATCTAAAGTATAGTCTATAAGGGAAATAACAGATACTATTAATGATTATACAGTTTTAAATAATGCTTCAAGGTACAAGAGATTATATTCAACACATTTGTATTTTCTTATTTCTAACTTTTAACTATCTTGTGTAAGAAATTCTATTCCCCTCTTTGCATGGGGTCGCTAAGACAATATACTGTACCTCCGGATTGCCTTGAGTTCATGGCAATCGTCCTACCTCAGCAGCTTATGCCTTGGGATTATATGTCTGAGCCTCTATAGCTAGCTGAAAAGTTATATTTCTATTCCCACTACCCAAATGAGAAAATTAATCACAGAGGAATAAAAGCTTCTCTATAATTGATGAGCTACTAAATGATAGGAGTAGGATTTAAACCTAGGCCATTGTTAGAGCATATTGTGCTACTACCAGATGTCTTCATAAGTAGTTGTTTATTTTATTTTAGTTGTGAAGAATGAACATAAAAATCATAAATAAATGTGGACATCATTTTCTTTTCTTCCTCCTCAGATGACTTAAAGTTTAAAGTCAAAGTTGTCATTTATCAAGGCATTATTTACTGCAGTTGTTCAAACATCTACCTCTCAGTACGGACATTAGTAACTTGCTGTGTGGTTGTTAATTTTAATCACTTTACATTAGGTCAAGCTGCCAAGATCACCAGTGAGATGTAATGTGTCTCCAAAGTAAATGCTGCTTTAGGGAAGGTTTTCTGTCAATCATTATGTTCTTTGCAGTATTTTTAATGAGCCAACACAAGTCACAGAAAATCGCCCTGTCAGATTCATCTAGTAGATTCTTCCACACTTGTAACCTAGTCAATTAATTCAAAACATTATTAGCCTAATCAAGAATTACAGGTAGAAATAATGATTGTTCCAATACAAGAAATCTGAATAGTTGACTTAAAATACTATTGCCCAAAGGAAAGTTCTTGAAGTATTAGTGATAAGCATGTAACAAGAATAAAAAGGATGATTGTTGGCACAAATCAAAAATTTAATTCAAAATGCCTTGCAATTGACACTATGTTCACTATTTCTTGTTGGAAAAGGAGCTTAACTAGAAGACAACAAAGCTGACTTATATACATTTCTTAATGACAGTTTTGTCATTAACATTGGGTCTATAAATAAATAGTTGAAAAAAGTATCAAAGAGTGTCTTAGATTATATATTTTTAGTATATGTCTTGAGGTTAAGATTCCTTTTTTTTTCTTTTTTTATTCATTTTGTATGTCCTATTCCACAATCAACATAGTACAGGTACACACTCAGGACACATATGCTCTGAAAGATATGACTTCAGTGGAATTCAGTTGGGATGTTTATTATGTTTTAAATTGCAAATTTTAAGAACACTCAAAAGACACTCAGGAATTTGAAATAATCTAACAGTCAACTTTTTTATTATTTCATTTACTATTATTTTAGTGGTTTTATTGAAATATGTATATAGTTTATACACCATAAAGCTTAATTGTGTAAAGGATATATTTCAGTAGTTTTTAGTGTATTTACATAGGTGAATATATATCACTACAATGAATTTGAGAAAATTTCTATCACCTCAAAAAGAAACCATATATTGGGCCTGGAAAGTGGCCTCAGTAGTTAAAGCCACTTGTTACTCTTTCAGAAAACCTAAGACAGCTTTTTCATGACCCACATGTTGGCTCATAACCACCCATATCCCCATGTCCAAGTGATATGGCACACTCTTCTGACATACAAGGGCACCAAAGATGCAATTATTATAAATATATACATGCAGATAGAACACTCATACAAATAAAATAAATTTTTTAAAAAATACAAACAGAAACCTTGTATTTTTGTTCATTGGCCTTAAATTTCTATTCTCTGACTCCTGAGAAAAAGTAATATGCTTTATTTGTACAGACTTGCTATTCTAAACATTTCCAGCAAATGGAATTAATATACAGTAATGGTGTTTGTCGTCTTTAACTTACAATAAGGTTATCACGTTTCATGTTGTAGCATGTATCACTAATCAAATTTATGGCTAAGTAATATTCCACTCTTAAAATAATATCTATGAATCTGTTGATATACATTTGAATTGCTTTGACTATTTGGCAACAGTGAGAAATATTGTTGTGAATTTCATTTATAAATATTTCTGTGAACAGAGATTTTCGTTTCTTTTGAACACATCCTCAAACATATAATTTCTGGGTCATATAAAATCCTACATTTAACATCTGGCTAAGTTCTATACTTCTCCCCAAGACTATTGTGTGATTTTATATTTCTACCACAAATTCAAGAGTTTCCTACACCAAGACCTGGCACTACTATGCTATAATGTCCTTACAGACTGGAGCTTGGCATGGAGGTCCTCAAAGAGATCCTACTAGCAGCTGACTGAGACAGAAGCAAATACTTACATCCAAACATTGGACTGAAGTTGGGGTTCTCTATGTTTGAGTTAGGGGAAGGATTGAAGAAGCTGAAAGGGACAGTAACCCCAGGAAGACTAGCAGTCTCAAGTAGCTCAGATAGCAGTGAGCTCCCAGAGACTGAGTCCCTAACCAGAAGCATACACAATCTAATCCTAGGCCCCTGGCACATGTGTAGCAGAGGACTGCCTGGTCTGGGTTCAGTGGGAGAAGTTGTGCTTAATCCTCTAGAGAGTTGAGGACCCGAGGAAGGACTAGGCAAAGTGGAGTGGGAGCACCCTCTTAGAGGCAAGTGGGAGGAGAAATGGGATGAGAAAATATGGGAGGGAGGATCAAGAGGAGGCATCTGAAATGTAAATGCATAAAATAGTTTTCTTTTGTTTACAAAAAACATATCCAATTTTTCCACGATTCTCCAAGATCTTGCTAGTGTCTACTTTAAAATTGAACAAAGCAAAATCAGTTATCCTAATTGAAGTGAGGTGTATCACATTAGAGATTCCATCTACATTTTCTTTATGAGAAATAACATTGGTAACTTACTTAGTTTCTTACTGGGCTATCCTGAAAGTTTATTCCAACATTTTGTTGTTGTTGTCATTGTTATATTACCTACTATTTTGATATTATATATATCTAACAGTCCACTCTCAAACACAAGGTTGTATTTTTATGCTAGTAACACTTCAATATGATCTGGATTTTTGTTATTCATCTCTTAACAAGATTGTAAATTTTTTGAGACATTGTTTCCCTGTTAAGCCTTTGTTATTCTGGACCCCCCTCTGGTTTCCAGGATGTCCTTGAACTCACAGAGATCTGCCTGCCTCTGGCTCTAATGTGCTTGAGATTAAATATGTGTGCCACCACACCACCACCTTTAATCACACCCAACATGTTCAACATTTTGATTTGCTTTGTATTTACAGAATCATTGCTTCTCATTTTAAATTATTTTTCATGAGAGTTCTTCTTCATGTATTACTTAAAATCATGTTATTCTCAAGTAAATAGATAATTTCCTGTGTGTGTGTGTGTGTGTGTGTGTGTGCACTATACCCATACATTAAGCAATAAACATTCTTTGAAATTTGTTGAGATACTTTCATTTATATCTCAGGATATCATTTTTCTTGGTGATTATATTTTACCTCTTAGAGTTAAATTATTACATGTATTCCAATTAGAAAATTTTGGTTGTCATAACTGTTCACTTCTTTGATATCCTTGATGATTTTCTGACTAGTAGTTATATCAGTCACAGATAACAGGAAAGATTTCTTTCTTCTTTCCTTCCTGGACTCTGACAACACAATTTGAGATTTCCGCTATTGTTTCAAAGCTCTGAGCTATTTTTCCACTTTCTGACTTTTTCTACTCTTCAGAGCTAAGGTAAAGTCTGGATTGGGAAAATTATAATAATCTGTCCTTAAATTCACTGGTTCTATCCTCTGTCGTCAGCAGTCAAACATTAAGCCCACCTATTGAACACTTATTTTTTTTTTAATTCCAGTTTTATGATGTCGACTTGACTCCTTTTTATAGCTTCTATTTTTATGGTGGTTGCTTTAGAAACCTTGTCAGATACTGCCAAGATCTGATTCATCTTGGTGTTGTTATCAGATGATTGTCTTTTTTTCTCATTCATGCTGCAATTTTCTTGGCTATTAACATGACAAAAGATTTCTTATTATATTGTAGACATTGTAGATATTATGAGACACTGAATCCTATTTTAATCACTTCTTTTTTGAAAGTAATCTCCTGTTCCAGTGTATCATGACAATAGTGTGCTGAGTATGTTCTTCCTCTCACAGCACCCCACTAGCACCATGTGGTCACAAATAATTAAAGCTGTCTTATTTCATGTGAGTAGCTTGTAGGTATAACTTCTACCTTGGTGCTATAGACAACATATTGGTGAAAATAAGTCACAGATTCATCCCCCCAATTTCCTGTATGAGATTTAAGCTGTTTTCCACTGGAGGCAGCTATTACTACCCAATGTAAATGCCAAAAATGGACTCACATCATTCTGTGAGGGGGACAGAAGCACACTCTCCTTATACTTGACTATTTTGAGAGAAATAGAATTAAAGATTAGTCTTCCCTTCATTCATTTAAATAAATAAAGACAAAATATTAGTGCCCTATTGGGTCCTGTTGACATTAAGGACTGGGGAAAAATGAAGTAGATATGGTCTGCAACTTGCAATACCTTGGTTCAGTCTTGTTTATCCTGGGGAAAAATGGCTTAGCTCACTACTTGATTTAATCACTACCAGAGTCACTACCCTGGATTAGGGATGTCTCTAGACCACCTGCAACTATCAGACAGAGGTGGAAGGCTAGATCCCTGATCAGCCCAACATTATTTTGGCAGGAAAACTAGAGCTTATCCTGTTTTAAATGGGTAGGAAATGGAAGCTCAGATATCTCATCAACTTGCTAACATCACACTCAAAGGAAATTCAAGTTCTGCCTGATTTTACCATGCAAAAAACATAATATTAGCTCTCTTCCATCGTCCAGATAAAGGGAAGAAAATAGTGCCACTCTGTATTCTATGCAGCAAAGAGAATCATGAAGGTTAACACCAGTATTAGGCCTCATTGAAAATTTTGGGGTCTTAAAGAATATGTTTTTTTCAGTTTGTACTTCTTTTGAATATAGTGAATATTACCTAAAAATATTGTTAAATTAGTAGGTGAACATTTTTCTACTCTTTTGACTTGGAGAAAGGACTCCTTTATTTTTAACTTTTGTCTAAATTCACTAATTCTATTTCTGAAATTATTTCTAGGACTTACAGAAAGAGAAAGGTAAAAAGTATGTTGTTTTTTCAAGCTATAAAGTCCTCAAACAATTTCTGTCTAGCTTTGATAATTTCCTTATATTTATTTGTTTTATTATTTCAAAGATTTTGAAAAAATATGATCTTACATGCAAGTGATGTGTCAGATTGTATCATTTGAATGCATTTTCCTTCTAGATAACATTTCTTAGTTTTCTTCTAAATCAACTTGACTGTAAAGTGCCTATTTGTGAGACAAAAAAATACAAAAGACTAATGTTAGTAACATTCTCCCTAGAAAATTCTCTAAGAATATCAAAATGCATCTTTTTATCCTTGTGTCTTCCAAATATGTTTTAAAGATTACATAGAATGATACAGTAGAACATTTTTAAGATTATAATCATCTCAAAATAATTAAGTCCATAATCTGAGAAGGAATAATTATGTAACCATAAAAAGTCCTATCTGGTAGTTAAATGGATACTTTATTGTTAGAAAGAGTGGAGCATGTAGCTTCTTTCAACTGATTTTAAAGCAATATATAACAAAAACTCTATAGTAAAACTATAAACATTTTCAAATTATGGGACTGGAAAGATTGCTGAACAATAAAGAATACTCTTCTAAAAGACGTTAATTACATTCTCGGGACCCATATAGCAGCTGACAACTGTAATTCCACTCCCTGTAGTCCAACATCCTCTTCTAGCCTCCTTAGGTATTGCATGTACTTGGTGTACAGACATGTTTGTAGGCACAACACCCATACATATAAAATGATTTTAAAAACCTACACAAGCAATTCCAATTAAAATGCTACAAAAGTATCAGTTACAAGCAAAACCAAGTCCTCATTATATAGCTCAATGTAAAAGAGCTTCTTTTGGCAGTATAAAGACCTGAGTTTACAATCCAAAGCACCCATATATAAAAGATGGCTGCAAACACGAATGTGCAAGAGTCACATGAATTCCCACTCCTAGCTGAAAAGATATGGCTAGTGAAAAGTTATTGGAGAAGGAAGAATTCTTTTCTTTAGGGATCCACTATACCAGTTCACATTCTGACTGCTAAGTAGATTCAATGGGTTTGAAAAATAATAAGAAAAAGACCAGTTGGGAGGAAATGGATGGGGGAAGAGCAGAAGAGGTGTTGGAGGGGATGAGGCAGAGTTGGCTTTAATCAAATATGTTATATGCATTTACATAATATTAAATGTTAATTATAAATTCAACAAAAAAAAATACTGAAAAAAAAAGAACTTGGAAAAAAATGGTTATCTTATAAGCTAAACACACCAACAATGAAAGCTTTGTACACTTGCACATGCCTTTAATCCCAGAACTGGGAAAGCCAAAACAGAAGGGTACCCAGAGCTTCCTATCTAGTAAGTTTAGTCAAATTGACGAGTGCCAGTTTTAAATGTAGGTGCTGTCTCAAAAACTAACTTAGAGAGCAATAGAAGAAGACAGCCAACCCATTGAGCTATATATTGAGCTCTAGGTTTTACTTTTAACTGATACTTTTGTAGCATTTTAATTTGAATTGCTTGTGAGATATTTTTTACTTCATTTCATGGGGGCCTCCACATTTACACATACACATGCAATAATCGCCTACATGTACATGTACATACATATAAAATAAATATATAAATAAGTCTACAAATTCTTACACATTTACAGTAAAGGTCTTAAAGCTACTTCCACAGATAGGGCACAACACATAGATCATAGAAATTAGAAAGTGTTGAGCTAATCATTTAACTTTTCTGAGGGCCATAATAATCAGAACTTTATTGGCTTTAGGGTCCAAGATGACAGAAACAGAAATGGTAAAGCTAGTACAGTTCTTGGGAATGTAGTTCATCTAATATTTCTCATCAAATTAACAGAGTATGAAATGATGTTAAATATCTGGAGAACAAGTTTTAAGTTGCTTCCTTCATCTTTGTCCTCAGTAGTGATTATTTTAAAATCTAGCATGAAACAGCATGAAATCAAATTGACACCAGGATTGTTTGTGTTCATTTCCATACTTCAGTAGCTCAAGTCAGATGCAGAAGAGGCATTTTTTCACATTAAAGTTTGTGCTCTTATCCTGGAGAATGTAGGTCATTTAGTAGTTGCTGGTTTCCATCCTTAGCACCTCAAAAAATTGACTCTCTGGTACTTTATGACATCCCAGTTATGTGTGTTTAGTTTTATAAAAAAAAATAGAAAGCCCTGAAGAAAAATATTGATTGGGTTTTGTATATATATGTATATATACATATATATGTATATATATATATAATATACATATATATATATACATATATATAATATAGCATACTTCTGAAATTCATAGTGCATTCCTATAAGTAGTCTCTAATATAAATGGAGTAAATTCTCATTCCTAAATTTTAACAAAGTCAATATACACATATATACATATTCAATGGTATATATGCACATATATATAATGATTGAACTTAAATCAATGATCTCATCAGAATAAATCTTAATATTTGTTATGTGTGTATGTGTATGTATATGTTTATGTGTATGTGTGTGAGCACATACATGCCACATTACCTGTGTGGAGATCAGAGGACAACTTGCAGAGTTTGTTTTTTCCTTCTACCATGTGGCTCCCAAGGATAAATAACAGGTTGCCATGCTTGGCAGCAGGCACCTTTACCCACTGAGCCATCTTGCTGGCCCTATTTTCATCCTCTTCGTCATCTGAGTTGTGAAGTACTCTTCCATCTAGGTCTAGGACAAATGCATCATTTTCCAAAATCTATTTCTGTGTATGTGACCCAGGTTAGGAACAAGGAAGGAGGGAATCAACACAGCAGGATCTAATTGTTCTAAAGTAATATTGGGTATCTTGATGAGTAAACTCTTATTAAAGCAGCTGATTAGTAAGCTTGATAAGCTTCAATAAACGTCAAAACAAAAGTTCTGAAAGAAAAGTAAAGAAAGTTTTGTTCACTTTAATAATTATAGAAATAAAAAGAGTAAGCAGCAGCTTACAGCTTGTTGCAGGGAGGCTTTATAAAAACTGTGATTCTAAAAGGATACCCTCTGACTCACGAGAATCATCCCAGGCATGCAGAGCAAGATGAGAAGGGAAGAAAAAAGTACTACCCAGGGAAAAGATTAAGAAAGGAAATATGTTTAGTCATAGAGCAAGGATGGAAGAGAGTATCAGAGGCCCTAAGGAAGCAAGAGAATCATTGTAAATGGGAGGAAAGGATGAAAGTGCTGGAAAATGAGGGCTGGTCTGTCTTTGTTTGAAAGGCAATGAGAGGAGGTTAAGTGATTTGCTAAAGGTCCCCGACTGAGTCACTGGCACCAATGCTTCCATCCCTCCTATTTTGGGTCTCCTCTTTAGTTCCTTGTCTCTACACCGAAATAGACGTTCTATGTGATTTTCTCTCATTGCAAATCTTTTATACTTTAACTCAGAGAGCTGTGTTTAGAGGGCTGTGTAGGTGGTTGTTTTTAATGTTGAATTTTTCCCCTTCTTTGGGAAAAACTGCTGGTATAGAAAGCTTCCTTGACTCAGTATTGAGACAAATAAAAGACGAATGTGTTCTTCTACTGAGACTATAAAAATGAAAGTTTGCTTTGAAGTAGGATACTAGAATACATAGGAGAGAATACTGGGTTTTGTTATAAAAAACTGGCATCTGAACATTCCTTGCCCTGTCAGAGAGAATGACAATCTAATGGGGCCAAAGTCAAACTGAGGGAATACATTTATTTATTTTTTTAATCACTAACACAACTGTGGCCAGAAAAGGATAAATGTTAAGAGATACAGAATCAGTTTAGAATCTGAAAGATACATAAAATAATTACAAAATAATTCAAACAAGTTTCAAGAATTCAAAATACTATTACCTATTGATAAGAATTTTCATTAGTAAATATACTTAGTTTTTAAAACCAAGGTATTGAATTTATCCTGCAATTTTTGACACAGAACAGATTTAACAGAAATCTTCCTGTCTTTAGAATGCTGCTGCTTAGATACATCCATCTGGAGTTTGATGTTTGAATCAGTTATTTCTAGAAGGCTCTGTGGATACAAATCAAAACAATATCATACAAAAACATTAAAAATGAAAACAAAGGCATTTTTAGATTTTTCTATATATAATTAATTCTGCATTTAATTCTTTATTTTACCAACTTAGATTTTTAACACTGTGTGGTGCTCAAAAAAATAGTAGATGTAAGAGAAAATCATATGAATATGATTTCTTAGTTGATGGATTTCCTACATTTACTTTTTTTTACTTAAAAATCAGTTTAAGTGAAAATTTGTTCATATTAATAAACTATTATAAGATAGTTTATCGATAAGAATCTGTATAATTTAAGGAAAACCACTAAGGCCAATAGCTGGCAATCCAACTCAAATGTTTACTCTTCCAGAGAGAGATGCTAAATAACAACATCACAGCATTACAAACAGTTATGGGCCACAATGTGAGGAATGGGATCAAGCCTGGGTCCTCTTCAAGTGCACTGGCTCCTACTGCTCTTGACTACTCTACCAGCAGACTCATTCTGAATAGATTTTTTTCTTAAATCACAAGTTCAATCAAAAAAAATAAGACTAATACTTGGCAGTAGCATTAGAATCTTCCACTGAAATTATCTCATATCACTCCACTACATTAAATTTGAGTCCCCCCCAAAATGAACTTAAAATCTTGATGTTGTTCTAAACCCTCCTTTAGGGTTCTCTCCTCTTTGAAATTCAATGTTACTCCAAAGAGGTTTCCTTTAGGCCCAAATATAATTGGCATAGTTTATTTGTTATTCCTTATTGACAATTTTCAGAATTCTAATGGAGACCTGACATTTTTAAGTGAAAAATCTCAAAATTAGGCTTCTGTGTTATTGCTGTTAGTAGACCATACCCTACAAACCACAGCATCCAGGCACTAGAGCTGCCTGAAGCTAGAATGAGTCAGAATATCTTGATTCTGTCTTGACTCTGGCACATTTTTTTCCATTTTTTTCAATTTTTATTGGATATTTTATTTACACTTCAGATGCCATTCCCTTTCCCCATTCCCCCCCTTAGAATACTCCTATCCCATGCCCCCTTTTCCTTTTTGCACTTATACATTTTTTTAAAAATATTAATCAAAGACTTTATAAGTTTTGTATTGCTCAATCAGAGGTGTAACCCACTACCCAACATAGATAAATCAACTATCTTTGACTAGTGGAGATACATAAACAGCTGCCTTCCTGTCTCCCCCCTCTTTCTCTATTTCATCACCTAGCTTCTCTTCTCCTTCTTCTCCTCCTCTTCTTACTCCTTCTGTTCCTCTCAGTACTCCTCCCACCTTAGCTCCTCCTACATATCACCCTTCCTGTTAAAATGAAACTTTTCTCTCAAAATACAATTAGAGCATAATTATGCCAATTTGTACCAGTGAGGTACACGATGGTCCTAATACCCAGTCCATCATTTTGTTGACTAACTAGAACCTCTGTCATCTATCCTAACTACAACATTTAGTTCTGAACCTGGCTTTAGGATGAATGTCAGCTGCCGACCATCCTCTCAAATCTTTTCTCTCAATATAAATAGCCAGGATTGGCTATGAGGCTATAAGTTTTCAATCCCGTCAGAAATCCAGAATGACTGAGTTAACTATAATTGTGGGAAGCACAAAGCATAGCTTCTAAAACTTAGCCAATTTATAGAGACCTCTGAACACCTGGACACTCCCTCTACTACAAAACTTTGGAGCATCTGTTCTTCTGCCTTCTGGCCCAGGATCATCTGACAGACCTTAGTGCTGCAGAATTATTAAGGGCTGATTACTCTGTCTAGGCAGATATAATCAGTCGACTATTCTGCAAGTGTGTCCTTTTCTGGACAGTAATTTTTCTGTAGAAGGAAAGAGGCAATTCTTGTCTAGTGGCTGTCTCACCACAACTGGAGTAACTCCAAAGATGCTCAATTTCTTCTTAGAATTCAATATATGAAGCTGTCAGGAGCAGACAGGTCTCTAATCAAAATGAACATTAATACAGAAATGTTTGTCACGTCAATTCTGTAAATTTCTATCTTGATACCAAAATTTGTTTTGAGAATTGTATATTGCAGAATGATCAGCCTTGGTGTATCTACTCAACAAGCAAGCTGGGCAGACCTGCTCAAACCTCTGAGGTCCGGGAATTCCATCTGGAGGCAGTGAAGACACAGCATCAGAGGCTTATCAATTTGCTCTTCCCCCCTCTCTTCTTCTAACATCTCAACACCCATAATCAGCTTGAAGAAGCTAATGAAGAGTCAGCGCCCCTATTCCCTGGGCTTCGGGATTAAGGTCATAAATGTTGGGCTGTCTTTCTAGGGAAAAGTAGTGGTTTTGTCGGAATAGAGAGGATTAGCTAGGGTTTATTGCATAACCTTAATGTATTAGTAGAAATCTGTATAATTATTATCAAGATGAAGACTCTGGCACTTATACCATATCTTGTGCATATCAGTTATAGTGTATTTCTCTGCCTAGATTTATATATGTCCATATTTTTATGAATCAGTGATGTGGTGGAAAATAAAAAGTAAGAATTTCTTAAATAATTTGAAATTCTTAGGAGAAGGTGATAGATTAGATTATTGCTCTTTTGTCTCTGTTCCATTTTTATCCATTCATAAACTGTGGGAGGGGGAACCTGGAGGAGGAACAACATTTGGAATGTAAATAAATAAAATAAATAATTAAAAAAGATTATTGATCTTCAGAGGAGTAAAGGACACCACAAGCAAACCAACAGAATCAACAAACCTGGACTCATAGAACCTCACAGAGACTAAACCAACAATCAGGGAGCCTGTATGAATGTGACTTAGGCCCTCTACATATATGTTATAGTTGAATATGTTGGTGTTGTTGTGAGACTCTTAACAGAGTGAGCAGGAGTTAATCCTAAGGCTTTTGCTTGATTTTGGGATCCTTGTTCTCCTATCAGTTTGCCTCATCCAGCTTTAATATGAGAGAATTGCGTAATATCATTGCAACATAATATAACATGTTTGGTTGATATCCCTGGGAGGACTGCCCTGTTGTGAAGGGAAACAGGAGGAAGAGTGGATGAGGAGGGAGGAGGTCCAGGGAAATTCAAGAGGTGAGGGACCAAGGGAGGTTAAGGAAATTTCAGTCAGGATATAATATATGAAAGAATAAATTAATAAAAGTAAATGAAAGAAATAATTTGAAAAGATTATGGCTCTTAATATTTTCCTCAATATCATGTAAAGACCATTTCTACAGAATGATGGAACAAATTGCTGTACTTCAAGAAGGCCAGCTTTATTGTTTACAGTACTCACATATTGTGCAAAATGAAGATAGTGGACTACTTCTCAAATATTAAGAATTTGATGTTGGTGATGGCAGTACATTAAGCAGAAGTCAGAGTTTTGTGGGAACCAGGCCCTTCTCAATTGCACAAGCTGCACATTTCTAGAGTAGATTATGACCAAAGTATCACTCCTCACTTGAGAAAAATAGGAATCAGAACATAAAATCATATGATCTTGAATTTTATCCTCATCTTATATTTCAAAGAGGTATAAAGATAAATCATTTGCAAAACATCAATCTTTTTCACCTTTCCCCTCTTTCATGTCTTCAGAAGTCCAATCACATATAAGGAGACAGAAATCTATATAGGAAAGAAATGAAGTAATAATATAATATTGTTTATTAAATACAGTATTTCTGTAGTTTGCTTTTATTTTACTCATATATGTTGTTCAAGAAAAAGTAAGATCCTAAAGAATATCTTGCAATCCATTCTTGTTTGTTTTGAAATCTTTCCAGGCTAGGCTCCTTCTTCAGGCATTTAGTGGTGGTGTTATTTTCCCTGGCAGGCAGATTTCTATGGAATCTTGGTAGCTGGAGCTCTTTACTAGATTTCCACTGATAGGATATTATAAGTTCAGAGGCACTTCTCTATTTTGTGTAGCCCAGTGCTGATTTATGGCACTAACAGCAGCCCTACCTCCAGACAATCTTCATGACTTCTTTGTTTAGAGAAATCCAGTGGGTCTTGATGAAGTTTGTGTAGGTTAACCACTTCCAAATGATACTGATTATTAGGTACCTCAACATTTCTTTCTCATGCTGTTACCCCTAAATCTACTAATTTCTCTATGTCATTCTTTCTTGTCCTGCACAGCTCCAGGTATCTACCTAACTGCGGGGTGTGAGAAATAAAGAAAGGACAGATAGACTCATAGACACATAGAAAAGCTGAAATCTGGTAGACTGATCTCTCTGGTGGAGAATCTGCAGGAATGAAGAAGTTAACTGTATTTATTATATACCATTGAACAAGGAGTAAGGGTTTCAAATACATCTGAACAAAGAAATGCATTTATTGCATACAGATAAACAGGGAGCCAGGTTTATCTAATCTTGTTAGGCTCAATATCTGTAGAGTAGTAGTATTCAGACCATAAATATCCAAATGTCTGGAGGAAAAAACCTGCAATGGAAATTTTCTACACCTACTAACAACTTTTGTACTAGGACCAGAGAAAGGCTTTATCATCCCTCTAAGCCTCATCCACAAGGCTTTGCCACTCCCATAGGCTGAAGAATTAGGGTTCTTGATGTGCCAATTTCAACAACACACATTCACTCAGAATTTTTCTTCTCCCTACATCTCCCTCCTTTTTTATTTTTTAGATGTTCTGGGTGAATTGTCAGGCTTACTCCAGAGCTGGTTCATTTCAATGCTAGAAAACAGACTGTGATGATGTTAAGAAGAAATAATATAACACCCACTATGTCCAACAGAAATATAAGGGATGGTTTAATAGGTTAAAGAGACTGAAAACTCAAAGTTCCTCTGTTTTCGTTGATGTTGGTGGTGGTGGTGGTTTATTTTTTTGCTTGGTTGGGTTTGGTTTTTTTTTTTTTTTGTCAATATTAGCAAAAGGACCCAATCTGAACCTTTTTGTTTTTCTAGGATGAGCTGAAATAATTGGGCCACATTCATGCTATCATAATTGGAAGTCCAACACCCAGGAGTTAGGTCCCAATTAATTTCCAATTATATTTGCTCTCATAATGATGAGCTGCTATACACATGTGTTGGTAGTCTATGTGACACATTAAATCCTGTCTAAATCACAGTGTCTAAACCACACTGAGGAGGTGAAGAGACCCCATTAGGATTCCAAGTGATGAGAGCAGCACTCCCCCAAATGAAGGGACTCATTTGAAATAAGTATAAACAGGTATGGAAGGATGTGATCAAGCTCCTGGGTAGAAAAGAATATGTCCAGTAGGCTTCTCCCCTGACCCAACTTACTTGAATGGACACAATTACCAGAAATATTAGAAATATAGGTTCTGGGATGTTCAAAACCTAGTAACCATTTAAACCCACCAAGAGTTTTCCCTTTGGCTACTTGTCTCCATTGTCAATGTGTTCCCCTTTTGTCTCTCAACAGACCACAGCCTCCTTAGCGCTAAGATCATCTCTGCATGTTTGTGGGCTCCTGTGGGTCTGGATACTTGTATGGGTAATTAGAAGGAGCCATCTCACCTACAATCAATCCACTAGGTACCCACACAGTGGACTCAGTCAGGCTGTGACTACCCAGAACTCTACCACTGGGGTCCATTACCTATGTAGTGCATTGTTTTTCATAGAATATAACATGAAACCAGTTAAACTGACAGTTAAAAACAAGAATGTGGTCTGGTACCTCAGCTATAAATTTACCTCCTTTCCCCCCTCATAATTTAAATATTTTTGAGTAACTAATACCTTACATGAGAGAACAATGGGGCAGGATCAGGCATAGGGAGAGACAGAGAACCACTTACCTGAAGTCCAAAGGCATGCCTACTGAACACAGACAAAGAGCTAATGAATCTTCTATTCTCTATCTAATTGCCACAGATTCCTCCAAATCTCACCAAAAGCACTTACATTTAACTAGATTTCTAGATTCTACTTGTCTCCAAAATATTTTTCTCATTATTTACACTTAACTATCTTTAAATTCAACATTTTCCAATATTTTGCATCAGACAAATTGAAATGTTTCCCACTATTCCCTTTTTTCTTTGTTGTTATTGCTTTCTTTCCTATTATTCCTTTACCATATAAGCATGCATTTCATAGGAGTATTCCCTCATCTGACTGATATGAGTTCTCTGTCGTCAGTGTCCACAGTCTCTGTCTGTTCAGGCACCACTTCTTATACACTGCATGTCTTCAGGGACCAAACTAACAGTGCAATAAGAGAAGAAAGAGAAGATAGACAGACTCACAGACACACAACAAAGCTGTGAGAGAATGGTTGGACTGGGCTCTCTAATGGAGAAGCTTAAGCACTCCAGAAACTTAGCATGCTTACTATGCATAGTTAAGACAAGGAGGTGGAGCTATTGCCTACATCAAAAGAGGACACAAGGTAAACAAAAATACAGATTAACAAAGAGGAAGGGTTATTGCATGCAGCTGAGCAAAGAGATAGGCATAGTTAATCTCAATAGAAACAAGGTAAGAAAGCTAGTAAAATATCCAAATATCCAGGAGGTAAAGGAGACTCCTACAATGTACATATTTCACACAACTATCACTATCTTTACTAAGACCTAAGGAAGGCTTTCCTATCCCTCTGAGCCTCACTCAAGGATGGCTGTGCCACTCTCATGGGTGTAAGATATTGAAGTATTTGGCATGATTATGTCAACATTCACTCAGGCTTTTACTTGCTCCTTACATCATCTTGGTATTAAACTAACTTTATGCAAAACTGTGGACTAAATATGATTCTTGTGGAATTCCTGACAGATGCATGTGATTAAATTTATATTCTACTTAAAACAATGCTTTTAGATTCCTTCCACCTGGAAATACTACTCACAATGCCAACTTATTCCTTAAAGTATTTCAAATATTTGGGTTCATACTGCTTTTACGGTTTTCTGAGGCTATTATTATAACAAAATCTATGGCCTGAAAAGTAATTTGAAATCTCTGTTCTTTAAAAATATTTTTCTAGACATACTTTGTTGGTGACTTCTGTGAAGTGTTGTTTCTAATTTTTTTGTGAGTTTCTATAGAGTCTCCAAAATAAGGCAGTGAGATGGAAAATTCTTGTGTATAACTCTACTGTACATATGAAGCTTTCTTAAAATAAGTAGCAATAGCAGTATATAAGGTATAAGAAAATTAGGGAAGGGAATTCCAAAATAAATCTCTTATGAAAATATGAGATTTTTCAAAAATTTAAACTAGTCATTAAGAGTTCAAACTTTTTAATGGAATTCATGTTTAATTTGAAAATCCTTTGTAAAGTTAAGCTGAATCTGACAGATATTTTGATAATTTATTACCCCAATTTTATAATCAGTTCTGTAAAGCAACATTGTACTTACAAACTGAGACAATCCCCATGTAATTTATTATATAGCTGTAGTCTAAAAAGGCACTCATATGAAGTCAGCATAATATCTTTAAAACAGGACAGTTTAAAAATACAAATATATTAAAATACATAGTGTTGTATTTAGGAATTTCTACATAATATTTTATATTCTAAGTTCTTTCTATATTGATCTATAAATAGATTGTTATACTTCTTAAAACAGCAAGAGACTTTGTAGGAATGTCTTACAATGTTTCTCCAGTTACTCAACAATATGCTTGCAGAGTATTTACTTTGTTCCAAGTGATAGGCTGGTGCCTGAAAAAAACAACAAAAAAAACCTTATGAAATTTAAAATATAATAAAGTGAGAATTCAGTTTATGAAAAGTGAATATTTTTCTTTCAAAATACATTTTATTTTCTTTTAGGTTTCTTTTACGTGTTTGTATCTCTGTTTGTGTCTCTGCATGTATATGCACATGAGTGCTTGTGCCTGCATATCCTGAAAAGGGTCTAAGAGGCAAGTGCCGTGCGCCACCCAAGTGCTCTTACCCACTGAGCCATTTCTTTAGCTTCTACAACAAATTTGAAACAGCTAATAAAACTTTTGAAAAAAAAGTTGGCAGGATCCTCACACAGCCCTTCCAAATCAATGCAAAACACGTTAATATGTGGAAAATAAATTGTCACCATAAATTGTAAATGAGACAAAATATGTTTAACCAGATTTAAACATTATATTGTATATTACTGTACAACATACTACATGACTTATTGCTAGTATTTATGATTTTTTACATTTTAATTAACAACTAACATTTTTACAAGAATTTTTTTAATTCCTTAAAATGTGTTTTTTATACTTTATGATGAACATTCGTAAATAGACAAATATCACCTTTATTTGCACAAAGAAGTCTTCCATAATAAAGCACAGGTACTTGAAGTTATATGATAAGAAGTAAGTACATGCTATATTTACAATGTTTATTTTAAATAAAAAATGAAAAATTTAGAAGCATACATGATAAATTATGCACACATTATTTCAGCACAATATAAATCAATAAGAAAAGAATGCTACCACAGAAAATGCACACAATAATTTGTCAGATAATTCACAAGATTATAAGTAATGAAGTAATGAAGAATGAAGTAAATTAAGAGATACTTTTGCATTTCAATAATACAAATCATAATAGCAAGCAGCATTTAAAAGTATAGTGACTTTAATACTTTTGATGCTAAACAATATTCATGAAAATATAGATATAAATCACAAGTTTATGTTCAACTTTGTCAAGAATATTGACAATTTTTAACTCTTTAAATGCACATATATTTTCATATAAAAATGTTCACTTACTTTTACTCATTGCTTCTTATACTTGGAAATTACATGTATACAGAGGCATTTCAGAGGAGAGAGTAAAACAAATCAAAATGAAAATATCAAATTAAAGGGCAAGATATATTTAGGGCCATGTCAGATATTTTTAGAACTTGTTCAATGTGTTCTTTAATGAAACTTACATCAGCAACTCAAATAAAATTTTTAAATCAAATATTCTAACACAATATAGTAGAAAGCTTAACAAATTTGATATTTAAATACTGATGAAAAATATTAAAAATATTTTTTAAACAAAATTAAACCACTATTTTTCAATAAGAGCAGAAAAATTTATGTGCAAAATAAAACAATGCAATTCATAACAGAACATTTGAAATCTGAGCCAGGGTGTTTCAGGCATCATTAATTATTGTGTAACATAAAGGCAGGTATAGTGCAAAGTTACATGTTTTGTATTCAAAACTAAGCTTATAAGGGATGCAATGTAATGTACATTCATTAGCATTTGAATTTAGGTGGTTATATATTAAACCACCATTTTTTGTATGTAAAGAAACTGGGCTATAAAAGTAATTTCAAGATAACAAGTTAAATATTCTTAGGCTAGACCATGGTTATCAAAAGTCTAGATTCTTTATATATTTCTCCAGTAACTAATACACAGTTTCTATCCTTTAATTTACTATATATTCACATACTCACCAAAATATCTGCTACAATTCAGCCAAGAAATATTCGTTCTTAATTATAGGAAATTGAAATTGTAAAAGACTTAGGTTCATCTAAGAACTGTAAGTGAGCTATCTTACATCCAAATCAGTGAGACTATTTCTAGGTGATCATAATGAAATATTAGACTAAAATTTGCTTTACAAGTAAAGTTATGATTTTTTTCACATTAAGAAGACTGGAGAGATAGTTAAATACAGAATCTATTTAATAGCTCATTGTTGGCATCAAGGTTAAATGGTGCTTTCATTCTTTCCAGATATGATTTTGAACACATTTCCCAGGTGTTTCCATTACAATTGCAAGGTGGCTATGGCAGCTTCAAGCCTCCAGTACACACAAATCAGCATCCATAGCAGTCAGGAAGTAGTCCTCAAGTGCTTTTGCAAATGACGAAGTAATCTTTTTCCTCGGGCTCTTAATATATCACGTTAACAGATAAAAATAGGAAATCTGGGCTCTTTGAGTCATTATTCTGATGAAATACTAAAAGGCAGCAATAAAATGAGAAAGAAATGTCGGTCATTGATAGGTGACCAAATAGTTTTGAGTTTTACAATGAGAATTATATGGAAAAGTTACTGGAGAGAATACAAGCTGTTATTAAGTTAACTCTGAAATTATCTTGAAAAATATCTTTGTTGATTTATCTTTTAGTGAGAGTTTTTCCTATTATGTTTTTCCTTCCAGTATATTGGTTGGTTGTTTTACAAAGCTGAACATGCATTTACTTATGCATACAACAGTCATCTGGTAAACCTGCAAAAAACCTATACCAGCTGGTGAGATGGCTCATTGGGTTAAAGCATTCCTTACCAAACTTGATAATCTGTGTCTGATCTTCAAAACCCAGAAAGTAAAAGAACAGAATTGAATCCTGAACTTATCCTCTGTACATTCCAAACTACATGAATACACACACACACACATACACACACACACAGGCACACACACTTGAACCCCACACAGCACACATACACACACACTAAGTAAATAAATGTAAGAACTTTGTTAAAACTGTAAAAGTAACATTGTGAATAATAATGTAACAAATTTGTCCTATATTTCTGAGATTTATGATGTATATGTTTGAATCTACTCCATATTCTAGAAAAAGATGTATCACCTTAGAAATATTTTTATTCTCATATGCAAATGTTGAACTGTAAATACTTTGGACATAAAGATTTATTTTGATGGATATAGATATAGTTCAGTGTAGAGTACTTTCCTCAAAGATGTAAGTCTCTGGGTTCCATACTCAACACTGCCAAAAACATATTGGTTAAATTGGACTCATTCTCTATACTTCACAATTTTCACAACTATATAACAATTATGGCTATTACATTTATTGTCTATAATACATTTTGAAAGTGATGGTTTACTTTTCACTCAAATGATGGTTTTATTTTTATGAGAAGAATGATGCAATTAGAAGATTAACAAGAACTGAGAGAGCTGTTCAAATTCTGCATGTCCCACAGAGTAATAAAAATGTCTGAGGGTCCATTTATTCTAGGATTCCTGATAACAGGTCTCTTATTTTTTAGAGCCAGTTTCTGGAATTAAACACAGTAATGTGGGAGTAAAGCTTCTTAGTTAATTTATAGTCTGACTAATTGTTTCATGGTATTATGAGTTCAATGCTTCAATGAATAGGAATACAGCCAAATGCTTTTCAGAAACTATTTGCTCATAGAATTTCAAGCATTTATGGTAGCAGGGTCCTTACAAACTTGTGAACATTATAAGATTTTTTTTTACCAGCTCAAAAATGATTGGTGCAAATTGACTGAATCCATATTCACCTTACTATTAGTGGTAGTTGAATCCTCATTTATTTTGAAAACTTTGCAAAAAAAAATCAGCGATTTTAAAAGGCAAACAGAATATAATATTTAATATTTTCAACTATAACATCTATCATAATTTAAGACAATTAATTTGTTTCTATTAACAATTAAAAGTAATAGGCCACTAGTACCACTTATTGTGTTTGTTTCATAAACAAATACATAATAATAAGAAGAAATTAAGATTTCTGCAAATAAACAGATTACAATGATATGTATACCAGGCATGAAGGAAGCAGAAATCTTCTTTAGGGTGATTGGTTACAATTCAAAGGCAATCAGAGCCTGGTTGGGTCTCTATCTCTCTCTCCCTTCTCCTCTCCCTCTCCCTTTCCTGCCCCCCAGTCCTTCTCTCTCCTCCTATGTGTGTGTGTTTGTGTGTAAGAGAGAGAGGATTATGTTAAGCATATGTATGTATGTGTGTATATTTTTGTAGAGTTTGTACAGGGGTCTTGGCATATGTGTGCAGAGGTCAGAGGACATTCTAGGTTGTCAGCCCTAACATAACACCTTCTTTGAGCAATACCTTTTTTATTTTTGCTGTTTTTTATACCAGACTAGCTGGCCCACAGCTTTAGGGAATATCTTGTCTCTGTCTCTGACTTAGTGTTGGTGTCCTGAGACTACAAATGTATACACCACTATGTTCAGCTTTCGTGGCTCCTGGGAATTCAAACACAGTACATCACTCTTGATTCGTAAATGCTTTACCCACTGAAAGATCCCCACAACTCCTGACTTTGTGCATCAATATAGGAAGGCTTCAATGTTCTTTAGTGTAAAGAAGTGCTACAGTAGTAATCCACATACCATTCATGCTACCTCTGTTTACTATAGTCTTAATATCTCTTAGGTGGACTTCTTTCTGTACTGTGACATCTTTTCTCTTAGGAATTCTTACATTGTCCTCTCATTTCTGAGTCCCATCTTTATGTCACAGAATCTGCAAGAGTGGTTATTTATATATAGTAATTCTCTAATATGGTATGTTTATGATTGAACCACTTATGGTAGCCTGCATATGTAGTCCCAGCTACTTAGGAGGCCAATGTAAGAAAATCACTAGAAGCTGCAGACACAGATAAAATACATCCAAATAAAGTGTATATTAGATCAAGCACTAGTCTTGGCTTTCTCATTGTGTTGATCTCAACCATTAATAAACTACAGCATGAATACATGATCAGCTTTTTCAAAGAGAATTTGGTTAAAATAAATGTCCCATGTTGACAGAATCCTCTCCATAAATATACATTGGCATAAGATATCCAGTTTATTTTATATAATGAGTTACAATTCCAGTTTTAGTGATGTAGTATAATTTCAAAATAGCCATTCTGACATCATACATTTGTATGGAAATATGTCAACTTCACCCACAGGAAGTGAAATACAAATTCAGATGGCAAGAACTATTGTCCTATCTTATAAGCTTGACAAAAATAAAATCACTTGATTTCTGTTGGTAAGCATATATTTAACTGGACACCATGAAATAGATATTTCATCTTATCTATGGCAAATGTACTCATGCTTGATGATTTCATGCTTTCTTAATACATAGATATTCCAATATCATCTTCTGTCTAAAGTCTCAGATAAAATACTATTGAACCACTTCATCTACTCAGGTATACCCCAAGCAGGTCTATAGAAGATGAAAAAATTAAAATCTATGAAAACATATACTAGTGTTTCATCTTCTAGACAATAAGACAATTACTTTCAGTGTATGTGAACACATTTTCCCTTCCACCTTAGTAAGTTTTCTTTTTAAGTCTAAAATTGGTGCTTCAGTGGATAAAAAAATAAAAAATGAGAGAGAAATTTCAAAGCACAAATAATTATGTCTGCTGAAAATTTCAGTACTGTGAATGCTCAGGCTTCACCATTGTTCAATCTAAAGTTATTTCTTACTTTATATGCATACTTTTGTTTGGATTTGAGGATGTAGAATTTAACTTCTTATTTTAATGTGCTTCATTGAATTGTTATTATATAAACAATATGTATTATTTCAAAGATATAAACATTCATATACAACAAGCAAAAGTATAGTTATATTTTTATGCATAGCTATTTTAATCTTAGCAGACTGTTTAGAGCCAAAGTTGGTGCTTAACCAGGGGTTGTAATTATTAAAGAAAATAGCTTCATTAAAGAGAGCCCCAGTCTGCAATCTGTAGGGAAACAAAGAAAAAGTGGTCTCAGGGAAAGAACCCTAATATCTAGGCTTTAAACTTGTGCAAGGAAAGAACCTAAGGTATTTTTTTCTCCTTGAAAGCAATTGCAGCTGACATCTGCCACTAAGGTAGTTCAGGGAATTGAGGGTCCATCCCAAGCTGGTAGAATAACTTGGTAGTATCTTTCATGTGTTGCCAGCTTTGGGTTTGTTTTAGTTAGTTTTATGTCAACATTATGTAAGTTATAATCATGTGAGCTGAGGAAATCTGGGTTAAGAAAACACCTCCAAAAATTCAGGCTATAGGCTTCCCTGTGGAGTACTTTTTTTAAATTAGTGATTGACGGGGGTGGATCTAGCTCATTGTAGATGAACCTATCCTTCTGCTATTATGTTTACTGTCTTGCTTATTCCTTGACTATTTGCACCTATTGTATTGCTAGTTCTTTAACCTATAATTGACCTTAATACTTACATGTAATTTAAATAGTATAAAAGCAAAAAGAAGGAGGGAAGATGGGATAGGGTGTTTCTAGGGAAGGTAAATGGGGAAAGGGGATGACATCTGAAATGTAAATAAATAAAATATCCAATAAAAAATCAAGCTAAACAAGCCACAAGAAGCAAACTAGTGAGCAGCATTACACCATGGCCTATGCATGAGCTCTTGTCTTCAGGTTCCTGCCCTGTTTGAATTACTGCCTTGACTTACTTAAATGATGAACAGTGATGTAGATATGTAAGCCAAACAAACCCTTTCCTCAAAGATTTGCTTTTTGGTTATGATCTTTCATTACAGGAATCATAACCTTAACTGGGGCAGGGTTGTATACTGTTCTTTCATGGATTCAGAGAGTCAATGAGGCCAGGCAACAGGTGCCATGCCTGTATGAATAATCTTGGATGCCATTGTATGAAACTTTGAAAACAATTTCTGAGTTGTAGTAGAGACCACCCTCTTTAAGATGTTGGTGATGTCAGAGCTGTGGAATATCTGTAGAGCTCTGCATCTAGGGAATAAAGCACTCCAAGACAGGGATGTATGTTACAGATACCAAAGCTGGAGATTCAGAGCCATCTAAATCCTTTGACACTAGACATGGAGCTACAAGATCTTGTTCGTCCTGCTAGGTTCTGTTCATGATTTGGTCCAGCATTTCCCCAGTATGTCCAATAACTCTATTTTGGAATGGTATACACACTCTGTTAGAAGAATGCAGTTTGCTTTTTGAAGGCATGACCTTGCTGTAGAAAATATGTCACTAGACCAGAATTTGAAAATATATAGTCTCTCCCTACTTCCAAGTCACTCTTGGAATTAAGTATATAAACACTTGGCTTCCTGTTCCTCTTGCTGTAAATGTATATGTCACTATTATTTCATCAAATGAAGGGTTAAGAGCTGTACCCATGCTTTACAAATACTGTGCTAAGCCCACAGCATTTCTATCTAAAGACCCTTAGGACTAGGTGTGAAAGCTTCTAGCTTCCATACAATCTAAAGTTTTGCAAGCCTGGATCTTGAAGGCTTCATCTTTCACCTTCTGTCTGCTAACCTAGGCCTAGAATGTTCCAGCCTCCAAAACTTTTGTTAAATAAACTCATTCTTTCTAGCTCTTCTGAACTCTGACTGGCTGGTTCAACTCAGCAGTTCGAGCGCAAATTCCTCTCCAAGCTGATTGATTCAAATAGGCTTCTCTCAGCTTCTATCTGACTTACTCTGCTTGGAAAGATCGCCTTTGAACTCCACAAATTGAACTGTTCTGTACTTAACTGAACTAAGCATAGCTGAACTCAACTGAACTGAATTGAATCCTCTCTCCCTCACTTCCCTTTAGCCTCTCTTTTTGGTCTATTTTTGTGAGAGTTGGGCATCTTATCTCTGACTCATTCTGGCAAATCTTTCTCTGATTCATCACTTTTTTATCCCCTCAATTGGATGTCATTGTTTGAGATTAAAGGTGGGTAATAAAGGCATATCTATATTCCAATCAGAAGAATTAAATGTGTGAGGCATGTTTGCATTTCATCCAGACCATATCTTTGAATGTGATCACTTGCCCGAGCATTCATGTTGTTGGATTAAAACCTACATGTTGCCATGCTGTCCATTTGTCATCATGACTCACAAACATTATAGATGATTATCCCTCTATAACTGTAAGACAAGAAAGGTCCTTTTATTTCTATAAGTTGCCTTATGGTTTGATTATTTGTTTTCTTGTTTGTTAAACACAGCAGCAGAAAATGTAACTACTATACAAACCATAATGACTTAAATCATCAAGCATTTTTCCCGTTGCTCATAAATTTTAAATTGTCAAGAGTACTTCTCCTTCAGATTGTGAGTTGTGTGAACTTTCATCTACTCTTTTGGTTAAGTTTGGGAATAATACACACATGCCATTTTGGAGCTCAGGGTAGATGAATAGTTGATGCTGGGCATATCATTTCCATGGCAATCACAGTAGTGCATATAAAGGTAGGTCAAAATTTCAAGGCACATTCACATTCTGCTTCTGTGTTATCTGCTACAATCTATTGCTATAGAAAGAATATGGGTAAAAATAGTTACTAGGACAGTTTGTTATCATATGTTATGCATAGAAAAGACAAGAGACTCCTATTTGATTGAATAATAATATTTTCTACATTACAGTATATTCAGGCAGCTCCCTTCTGAAGACAAAAAAGCTTTTACTCATTTCTTAGGTGTACATGCAAGAAAATTATATAAAGATGTAATAAATAACCTTAATGACAGTGGTTGTATACTTTTATATATTTGGTCCTCTCCGTCTTAAAAATGTATCTCAGTAAGTATTGCTTACCCATACATATGTAGTTGCCTTGGTTAACTTAATAGACCTATTTATTATTACATAAGATGGACACAGATTTATTTTCACATATGCTCTATATTGGTAGGCATTTGACTTGTTTCCATTCTTTTCTCATTTTAACCAATGCTGCTAAGATTATTATTTATATGTTTGTGCAGATACTTGTCTTAGATATAATATTGCCACTACTAAGGGTTACATTTTGGTTTACAAGTTTTCCAATGAATTTTTCTTATACAAAAAAACAAAACTATGTGAAAAATGTAAAGATATACCCGATTATTTACACCGTTACTCACCCAAATGAGGCAATTTTATCATTGCTAAGCTAATAATTTATAAAATTCTTTGCAATTTCAATTTAAATTTTACTCCTTGTGTGTGAATAAGACACATTCATATGACAAAATGGCCTTCCTACTATTGTATGTGACAGGTATCTCAGGTCTAGAGTATTTTTTTTCAGAAAGTCCTCTACCATATCCCATAGATTCTATTGAACAGGAGACATTAGGTAATCATATTTGCATCATGTAATATAGATCTTCAGAATGGATCCTAATTTTAGCTTGTATGACCTTGACATAAAAATTTATGAGAGAACATAAGTAAAAATAATCTGGTTTGATATGCCAAATTAAATTATAAAGTAACCAAAATCAGCAGCCATTTCATATGCCTAAACAGTTAAATGGTCTGGGAAAAAAGTAACACAGAGTCGAAAAACAGCAATTATTGATTCTGAAGCAGTAGTCACTACTTCACTTGATAAAGACAATAACCAAATAGCTCCTTTTAACTAAAATGCCATAGCAATCTACAAATGCCAGGGGCAGAATGACAGAAACATCCTATCCTTATGTGTTCATTCCAATCAATCACACCTTTTTTCACAGTGTTTATATATTCAAAACTATAACACCGAGAATAGCAAGTAAAGCACACAAAGATACAGACTTCCCAAAATGTTATGTTCCTAAGAGAGGGAGACTTCATAAGTGAAATAATGAAAATTAACTATGTATATTTAATTCATTGTACTGTAGTTCTAGGTTATATTTTTCTTCAGGAACATTTTATGGACACATTAAGATTTTTATTCATAACAACTTGGTATTACCCTTTGAGATACTAAATAAGTGCTTAAACCATGAACTCAAAAGACTGTTACAGTTAAACTTATAACAAAATCTACTGTAATGGTTAAGAAAGTTAAACTATCACCAATTATGTTTAACCTTTAATGTAACAATTGTAAAACTTACTATGACTCACTGGTAGCTGATTAGAAGGTTGCATTGTCAGTGACAGATAACAACTACTTAATCGCTCCCAATATTAGAGCTGCAACATTCTAAATACTTTATAAATAGCTTGTGGAATCTCTGGGCATTCATTATTTAATTTACCAAAACCTACTTAAATTATTCCTTTAAAGGTAATATCATGATGTATTTATATAAAATTATCTTTAAAAAAGGGTCTTCAGTGAGTATGGGAATTCAACAAATCTAACTTGAATAAAAGCCAAGGAAAACATGCCTATATTAAACTTTACGTTATGAAAACAGGCCAACTCTTATGTGATCAGGGTGTGCCTCTTTTATTCTTACTCCAGGTAGCCTTATCTAAAAATTTAAATCTCTAGTAGTCCATGCACAGGCACTTGAGAACTTCTTTCTAAATGTTAAGGCCATTACTTCTAAGTATCACTTCTTTTTTCAAATATTGAAAAACCTGAGTAGACCCAACAGACTCTCCATCATGATATCTCTCTCTCTCTAAACAAAACTGCCTTAAGAGATTTGATGTTAATATTAGAAATATTTTTTATCACCATTTTTTAAAGGAATGTAAACTATTAGAAAATACTATCAGCTAATGTCATCCCCCTTGGGTCCTGGAGACCTCTTGCTTTCCTGGCATCTGAGACTTTCTGGTGGGTACTCACAGTTTCTTATCCCCCACTGCTACACACCTCCATTCAATTTCCTGAACCTATGTACATCTCTCCTATCTCCTCTAACACCTGATACTGTCCCTTTTTTATCTCTTCCCCCTCCTCTCTCCCTACCAAATTCCTTCCTCCCTCTACTTCCCATAATTATTTAATTCCCCATTCTAAGTAGGACTGAAGCATCTGCACTTTGGTCTTTCTTCTTCTTGAACTTTATAAGGTCTGTGGGTTATATTGTGGGAACTTTTGAGCTAATATCCACTTATCAATGAGTGCATACCATGTATGTTCTTTTGTCATTGGCTTACCTCACTAGAATGATATTTTATAGTTCCATCCATTTCCCTGCGAATTTCATGAAGTCATTTCTTTTAATAGTTGAGTAGTACTCATTTGTGCAAATGTACCGCATTTTCTGTATTTATTACGCTGTTGAGGAACATCTGAGTTGTTTCCAGGTTCTGGCTATTATAAATAAGGCTGTTATGAACATAGTAGTGCATGTGTCCTTGCTATATGTTGGAGCACGTTTTTCAGGGGGAGAGGAGGATAGAATAGAGGGCTAGCAAAGGGGAAACTGAGAAGGGAGATTGAATTTGAAATGTAAATAAATAAATAAAATGACCAATAAAAAGGAAAATGCTATCAATCTTCGCTGGAATGGGTTTATGCTAAGTTGTTAGCTATTTTAGTATAGGATGTGATTAGTCTTCTTGTCTTTTCTGAAGTTCCTTAAAGACTCCTGTTCTAATTGTTTTCTGGGAAGAAATGCACATAGTGTGGGCCCACTGAGGTATCAAATATCTAATTAAATTATTTCCTATTCCAATGCCGCCTTTCATTTTTTTAGAAATTTATTCCTATAGGGGTAGAAATGATGATATACACATTTAATCCCAGCACTTGGGAAGCAGAGCCAGGCAGATTTCTAAGTTTTAGGTACATATTGAGACCATGTCTTTAAAAAAAGAACTCATCTTTATTTATGTGTATATGAGTATGTGCCACTTGTGTGTGGCTGCCAGTGTAGTCTAAAATAGAGCATCAGATTCCTTGGCTCTGTAGTTACAAGCAAGTTATAGGCTTTCTACTCTGGGTGTTGGGAACCAAACTATGGTCCACTGAAAGAGCAGTATATGCTTTGAATTCCTGACTCAGTTTTGCAGCTCCTCTCATGTTGTCTTTATTTCAGACTCTTTGTATCCAAAGTAAATATGATCAAATTTGTACCTCCAAACAAAAATGGCCTAAACTCTACAGTGAGAAAATGTTTTTACCCAAAGGTTTCTCTCTCACACATTCACTGATGTGTTTATAAAAAGATAAAAAGAGGGGGTATGTTTTGGTAGATGTGTGGTGAAGTATGGGGAAAGGGGTTGCTTCAGCAGGCCCATGATGAGGCATCTCTTCCTCCTGAAAGACCAGTCACACAAGGGTATAGTATATAATAGAGTTTATTCAGGGCATGGGGACAAGAGTTCAGAGGGTAATAAAGGGAGAGAGAGAGAGAGAGAGAGAGAGAGAGAGAGAGAGAAGAAGAAGAAGAAGAAGAAGAAGAAGAAGAAGAAGAAGAAGAGAAGAGAATTAGAGGCCAGCCATGAACATGTGGAGAGAGAGGAGGGAAGGGAATGAGGAGAGAAGGGGGAGGGAGCAAGAGGACAGAAAGGGAGCAAGAAAGCAAGAGCAAGAGAGAGCAGAAGGGGCAAACAGCCTGCCCAGCATTTTTTGTTTGTTTTTCGAGACAGGGTTTCTCTGTGTAGCTCTGGCTGGCCTGGAACTTACTCTGTAGACCAGGCTGGGCTGGAACTCAGAAATCTGTTTGTCTCTGCCTCCCAAGTGCTGGGATTAAAGGCGTGTGTTACCACTGCCTGTGCTAAATAGCCCCTTTTATAGTGAGTCATGTGTACCTGGCTGTTGCCAGGTAACTGTGGGGTGGAACATACCTTGCTATTGCCAGGTAAGTGTATGGCAAAGCTTAGACAAAATGCTAACAGCACTGTAATACTGAGGTTTTTTATTGTTGTTGTTGCTGTAATTATTTTTTTTACAGTCCAGTCATTATCCCCTTTCTGATCAGGTCTCTAAAGTTCCTCATCCCATTCATCCTCCCCCATCTCCAAGAGGATATCCCCCTATACCCCACACCTCCAGACATCCCCATTCCCTGGACCCTCAAGTCTCTGGAGGATTAGGGGCTTCTTCTTTCACTGAGGCCATACCAGGCTGTCCTCTGCTGTGTGTGTGTCATGGGTCTCATATCAGCTAGTGTATGCTGCTGCCTGCTTGGGGGCTCAGTGGCTGAGAGAACTCAGGGGTCCAGGTTAGTGGAGACTACTAGTCTTTCTATGAGCTTGCCCTCCTCCTCAGCTTCTCGGAGGTGAGAGACACTCAGGACTCAGATGGAAGGACCTTAGATGAAATGCCCAACAGTGGGGAGATGAAACTTGTAGAATCCACCTCCAATAGAAAGACAGGGCATCAAGTGGAAGATTAGAGCTCCCATCCCAAAGTCAAAAACTCTGATCCAGTATTGTCCCTGTCTAAAAGAACTGCAAGGACAAAAATGGAGAAGAAACTGAGGAAAAGGAGGTCCAGTGACCAGCCCAAATTTGGATACAGCTCAAGGGGAAGCTCTAAAGCCTTATGCAATTACTGATGCTATCATATGCTTACAGATGGAAACCTAGCATGGCTGCCCTCTGAAGAGGCACAACAAGCAGCTGAAAGTGTTAGATGTAAATACTTACACCCAACCAATAATGAGTTTCTTAACAAATGTTTTCCATCAATAGAATATGAACACATATAAAGACATAGGTGTGGAGACTTAATGGTGGGGTGGAAAGCTGAGGATAGGAAAACAATCAGAGAGTACTGAGGAGCATGTGAGCATAATGTATTATATAGAAGCATATAATTTTCTTTCTTTCTTTCTTTTTTGTTTTTTTGGTTTTTTTGTTTTGTTTTGTTTTGTTTTGTTTTTCGAGACAGGGTTTCTCTGTATAACCTTGGCTGTCCTGGAACTCACTCTGTAGACCAGGCTGCCCTCGAACTCAGAAATCCGCCTGCCTCTGCCTCCCAAGTGCTGGGATTAAAGGCATGCGCCACCACCGCCCAGCGCATATAATTTTCAAAGAATAAAAATTTAAAGCAAAAAAATAAACAAATGTGTTGTTGGCTTAGATTTTCCAAAACTTACTTTAATAAGTGTTCTTAAATGATTTAACCTCCCTTCTAACCCACCATCCACCAGAAGTAGTGGAAAAGAAAAGTTCACAGGGCAAAGAGGGATGTGGATCTGTTTAGAAACAGTTCTTTGGAGTGATTCCAATTTTCATTATCAGGATATAAGAATTTCAGTTCACATGAATCAACAGTTGTAGCTGGATCCACTCCAAACACTATTCACAAATCAGCAACAGCAGTTCAATCCAGAAGATACCACAAGGCTCTGCCAATTAGCCCAAGTCTGTAGAAGTTTCAAGAAGCCACCAGAATATCATGAGACTTTCTTTGGTCTGTTTCACTCTATGAAGTTACAACAAATGATGATCAGAGAAAAAGGCAAGGTGAACCAATACCACAGAGTGGACAGGGACGACCAATTTAAGCAAAGCACAAGGAAGAGCTGCAAAGAGTGAAAAAGTGAACTAAAGCCTAAGAGCTTCATTCACTGCCTGTTGTATGATACTTACACCCTTTCCAAACATTGCATGTTCTCTCAAGCATCTGCTCTAGGAAAATATCACATGTTCTCTTTACAAGCAGTTTCCAGTACAATACCACATGTGTGTTCTCAACAATATATCCTCTCATGTGTCTGCCTCAGAAAAAATTCTTTCATAAGACAGTTTCCACAAAAAATCACATGGCACAACTGAGTGTCCAAAAAACCCAGAAACTTCCACTTCATAAATATATACATTGCATTTAACAAAAGAGAAGGGACACACAAATATGTCACTGAATACCACCAAGCAATGTATTAAATGAAGATCTTTGAGTTGGCCACTTTTGTATAGTTAGCTCATGCAAGCATCCAAATTCCAAGCACTACAATTTAATAAATGGCTAAATAATAGTATAACTCTCTGACTGCTTTGTTTCTGTCAAATCAGTTAGAGATAATTGTTTTCTCTTTATTTCAACTGGCTTTGCAGCTTCAAACACTGATGACCTTTGTCATTAAACTCATTTGGACATCTTTACTCTTTTTCATTTACTGTAACCTAGAAAACATAATCTTTAAGAGAATAAAACTTGATGACACCCAGAGGAGGCTGGACTCCCAGTAGCTCTAACATACCCAGGATCTTAAATGAGGAGGTCTCGACATTCCCCCCCCCCACAAACAGGAAGTTATTGGAACTCCTGAGGACGCAGGAACTCCATCCAAGCTTGTGGCACAGGTTTTTTCTGGTCTGCACCAGTGCACTGAGCAGACCTTGGACTCCAGCTCTGCATCCAATCCCACAACACCCAGATGAGGCTGGAATCCCAGTAACTCTAACAAACCTAGGATCCTAGCTCTGCACCCAGTCCCATAACACCTAGAGGAAGCTAGAATCCCAGGAGCTATAAAACACCCAAGAACATAATATCAGAGGAACACAGGATCTCAGGAGCTTAGTCACTCCAGAATTTCAGGATCTCAGAGGCAGCCTGACTCCTATGACCTCTTACAGCTAGGAACTCGGGATTGCAAGATCAAAGAGGCAGCTGGACTCTGAGAAGTTCTAACACAACCAAGATAACAGGAAAGACAGGCTTCAGTCAAAGACAGTGAGTGCAGGTAGCACTAGATATAACCAGATGACAAAAGGCAAGGACAAGAACATAAGCATCAGTAACTAAGGGTACATGACATCATCAGAACCCAGTTGTACCAGCATAGCAAGTCATAAATTCCCCTTGACATCTGAAAAGCAAGATTCAGATTTAAAATTACTTCTCATGATGATGATAGAGGATTTTAAGATGGACAAAAATAACACCCTTAAAGAAATACAGGAGAGTACAGGTTAAACAGGTAGAAGCACTTAAAGAGAAAACACAAAAATCCCTTAAAGAATTACAAGAAAACACAACTAAACAGGTGAAGAAATTGAACAAAATCATCCAGGACATAAAAATGGAAGTAGAAACAATAAAGAAATCACAAAAGTAGACTACCCTGGAGATAGAAGACCTAGAAAAGAGATCAGGAGTCATAGATTCAAGCATCACCAACAGAATGCAAAAGATAGAAGAGAGAATCTCAGGTGCAAAAGATACCATACAAAACATTGACACAACTTTCAAAGAAAATGCAAAATGCAAAAAGCTCCTAACCAAAAGCATCCAGGAAATTCAGGACACAATGAAAAGAACAAACCTAAGGATAATAGGTATGGAAGAGAGTGAAGATTCTCAATTTAAAGAGCCAGTAAATATTTTCAACAAAATTATAGAAGAAAACTTTTCTAACCTAAAGAACGCGGTGCCTTTGAACATACAAGAAGCCTACAGAACTCCAAATAGACTATATCAGAAAACATAGTCTTTCTGGCACATAATAATCAAAGCACCAAATGCACAAAATAAAGAAAGAATATTAAAAGCAGTAAGGGAAAAATAACTTATAATGGCAGACCTATCAGAATTATACCAGACTTCTTACCAGAGACTATAAGGCCAGAAGATCTTGGACAGATGTCATACAGACCCTAAGAGAACAAAAATGCCAGCCCAGGATACTATAACTAGCAAAATTCTCAACTACCATAGATGGAGAAAACAAGATATTCCATGACAAAACCAAATTTACATAATATCTTTTCCACAAATTCAAACCAATATTGGATAATAGAGGAAAAACTCCAACACAAGGATGGAAATTATACCCTGGAAAAAGCAAAAACGTAATCTTCCAACAAACCCAAAAGAAGATAGCCACACAAACATAATTTCACTTCTAGTAACAAAAATAAAAGGAGCAACAATCACTCTTCCTTAATATCTCTCAACATCAATGGACTCAATTCACCAATATAAAAACATAGACTAACAAACTGGATACATAAACATGACACAGAATTTTGCTGCATACAGGAAACACACCTCAGTAACAAAGACAATTACTACTACAGAATAAAAGGATAGAAAAAAATCTCTAAGCAAATGGTCCCAAGAAACAAGCTGGAATAGCCATTCTAAATATCAAATAAAATCTACTTTCAACCAAAAGTTATCAAAAAAGATAAGAAAGGACTTGTCATACTTGTCAAAGAAAAAAATCTAAGAAATGGAATTGTCAATTCCAAATATCTATGATAAAAATGAAAAAGCACCCATATTCATAAAAAAAACTTTACTAAAGCTCAAAGCACACATTGCACCACACACAATAATAGTGGGAGACTTCAACACCCTACTCTCAACAATGAACAGATCATGGAAATAGAAACTAAACAGAGACACAGTGAAACTAAGAGAAGTTATGAACCAAATGGATTTAACAGATATCTATAGACTATTTCATCTTAAAACAAAAGAATATATATTCTTCTCATCACCTCATGGTACCTTCTCCAAAATTACCCACATAGCTGGTCACAAAACAAACCTCAATCAATATAAAAAAAATGAAATAATCCCATGCATCCTATCAGATTTCCACAGGCTATTGCTGGTCTTCAATAATGACAAAAACAATGGAAAGCCAATATACATATGAATACTGAACAAACTCTACTCAATGATACCATGGTCAGAGAAGAAATAAAGACAGAAATTATAGACTTTTTAGAATTTAATAATAATGAAGGCACAATATACCAAAACTTATGGGACACAATGAACACAGTGCTAAGAGGAAAACCCATAGCTCTAAGAGCCTACAAAAATAAACTGGAGAGAGTATACATTAGCATCCTGACAACACACATGAAAGCTCTAGAACCAAAAAAAATAAATACACCAAGAGGAGTAGATGGCAGAAAATAATTCAACTCAGGGCTGAAATCAACTAAGTAGAAACAAAAAGAGCTATATAAAGAGTCAACAAAACCAGGAGCTGTTCCTTTGAGAAAATCAACAAGATAGATAAAACCTTAGCTGGATTAACCAGAGGGCACAGATACAGTATCCAAATTAATGTAATCAGAACTAAAAAGGGAGACATAAGAATAGAAATGGAGGAAATTCAAAAAATCATCAGATCCTACTACAAAAGCCTATATTCAACGAAACTGTAAAATCTTCATGAAACGCACAATTTTCTAGACAGATACCAGGTGCCAAAGATAAATCATGATCAACTGGTGTGGATAGCCCCAGCCTTGTACTTTGATACTAATTCCCCTTTTCTGTAAAGAACTACAGAGGATGTGTGAGTCATTACACAGGTGATTTCTAGTTAACCTTCTGCCCATCTTAATTTGTAAAATAAAGGCTGAAGCCAGTGATTGGGCAGAGGAAAGGGAGGTGGAAAATAAAGGCTTCGGAGAGAAGAGATGGAGAAGGATTGGAGGAAGACAATGGAGGAGGAAGACAAGGGAGACAACAACGACTGGGGAGAGAAGAGAGAGGATGACTAGGGAGAAGGAGAAGAGAGAGAAGATGATGGAGGAGTATGACTGAGGAGGATGACTGGGAAACAGGAGGTAGGACAGACGCAGGTTCTGGAAAGCCCTCAAGTTATAAGGGACTCATAGCTGAGGAACAGAGTACTAGGCTTACAGAATATATTCACATTTACTGAGTTGTGTTTTCTTTGACCGGTCCTATTTGGGTTGGAGATTTAAATATTTCCCACTACAATCAGCCATTTAGGATGAACCATCTAAATAGTCCCATAAACCCTAAAGTAATAGCAGCAGTCGTTAAAAGTCTCCCTATGATCATTCTAACAAGAATGGCTTCCTTACTGGTCATAAAATATGCATTATGCAAAGCAATGCACTTCTGTCTTAGGATGGTAAGGCTCTGTGCAGAATTTTACCTATCCTTGGCTTGCTAGCCTGTTATTTTAATAACTCTGTCTGGGAATCCATTTTCAGTTTCAAGCCAGGTGTCTTGTTAAAGAAATAAAAAAGGGGGAAAGTTGGAGAGCTTTTGGAACTGCTTGGCAAGAATCTGACATGGGCCAAGGACAAGGAAATGGGCTGCTTGACAGGAATATGGTATTGACCAAGGACAAGGAAGTAGGCTTCAGGCAGGTATCTGACATTAGTCTAGCACAAACAAGGAATTTCAGGAAGGAATCTAAATATTAAGCTAGAACAAAGAAGTAATTTCAGACAGGAATCTAAATTTTAGGCTAGAACAAGGAAGTAGGCATCAGATATGAAAATGACTTTGGACTAGGACAGGGAAGTTGGCTCAGATGTTTTGGTCATCCTCATAAGTCCTTAGAATCAGTGATCATGGGACTTTATTTCTTGCCTTGCTTGTTCCTTGACTATTTGCATCTATTGTACTGCTAGTTCCTCAACCTAGAACTGACCTTAATACTTGCATGTAATTAAAATGGTATAAAAGCAGATTGGGAAAATTATTTTAAAAGTGTATTAATACATCATATTCGGGAAGACATCAGAGTAATAAAAATTTTACTATGTCTCTTATAAATAAAGAAGAATAAGTAAGTCTAAAAGGGCAAGAACTGAGAGTGTGGGAGCAGAATAGTTAAGAAAGGACCTGGTGAGGAAACAGGGATGAAATAATGAAGGGCTTTCTATCACGTGCTAGCAGTGAGTTAATTTCATTGTAAATACCCTTAAACTGTGCCACCATACAGATGGTAAAATACTCATATCTCATAACAAATATTATGGGTTCTGCCACTCAATCTTTGATAAAAGTTCTAGAATTTTATGCTTTTATGCTATAACTTTCAACAGGGGTCTCTCTCTCTCTCTCTCTCTCTCTCTCTCTCTCTCTCTCTCTCTCTTTCTCTCTCTCTCTCTCTATCTCCCTGCCTCTCTCCCTTTCTCACTCTGAAAGCATTCAATCTCTCCCATACAGAAGCTTGCACCACTCATTTTTAACAATCCAAAAGATCTGTTGATTCTTGTCACTCTAGCCCATCATGGGACATTATCTTATTCAATGACATGGTAAAACAAGACTTCAAAAGTCTTAAAATGTAGGTTATTTCTAGAAATGACAAAATTGGAATGCCTACCCAACATCTAATATTCTTCTATTTGGAATTCACAAGTATCTTAAAGATTAAAAGAATAACAGAAGAAATAGAATCACAGGGTGTCAAAAAAGATTATAGTTTGATTGATGCAATAAACATATTGAAATTAATTTTATTTGAAATAGGGTTTAGGAATTTCAAAGCCCTCATAGTTTTTCCTTCTGCCACTTGGCTTTCCAAAATAAAAAAAATGTTCAGGTTTCCATTACATGCAGTCTAATAGTCACAAAAACAGAAATATTTTTTCTTGAACTTTATGCAAGAAGATTTTGCAGGTCTAGTCTATTTCCTTTCCATTACTATGCACTTACTCCTTGATGGATGGTATAACATGTTGATATGAAGTTCATGGTTTATTGAATACTTCTAAGTATCCTCCAACTGAAATCAAGATTTGTATTAAAACTAAAAAAAAGAGAATAAATTTTAATTTTCTTCTATGCGATATTGAATAGGTTTTGTCATACTTATTCAAAGTTGATATTAATATTCCTATTCTTACTTCAGAGATTCATTAATAAACATTAAATTAGATGCCAAAAAGAAATTAACAGCTCTTAATTTTTTTGCATTCACTCATTTACAAATCTATAGGAGCTTAGTGCTACTAATTCACTGACTCATCTTAATTCAGGCATCAATCATTCTTCCAAGTGTACTGGTACAGCCTTGTGGAAAAGCATAAACAATAACTAAAATATAAAATAAAAAAAATCATAGTGCCAGGTAGATGGCTCAGCAGGTAAGAGTACTGAGCATCTAATTGTAGGATGAGTCCAACCCCTGAACCTGCTGGTGTCTGGAGAGAACTATATCCCCAAGTTGTTTCCTGAGCTCCATACATGTGCCATGACATCTGTGTTTCTGCACATACATGCATAAAAAAATTTAATAAAAAGAAAATATAATCATTATAGCAATTATAAATAAAATAAAGCTGATCGTATACTTCTGAAAATAATACATGTGCTAAAATATCTATGTCATTTATGGAAAGTGTGAAGTAAACACAAACTACAAAAGGAAAATATGAATATTATCTTAGTTATTTTTAAATTGTTGTGATAAAACCAAGTCAATTTATTGACAGAAGAAATTATTTGGCTTACAGATTGAGGAGAAAAAGTGTCTGATGTGGTAGAGATACATGGCAGCAAGCAGCAGGCATGCCAATAGAACAGAAAATTTAGGGCTCAGATCTTGAATCACAAACACAAAGCAGAAAGATTGAATTAGTGTTTTGAGTTTTTGACTCCCAAAACCTGCCCCCAGTAACATACTTCCTCCAGCAAGGCCATACTTCTTAAACCTACCCAAACAGGCACCAACTGAGACCAATTATGCAAATGCTCAAAACCATGGAGGACAATTTTGCCAATCCAGCATAAATACTAAGAACTATTACATTACCAAAAAAATCAATTAAGAATGGAGGGAGGGACCACTCTAAAAAGGAACAGAGCTCTTTGTGTATGGTACTTGTGGTCAAACTATGAGAAAGCATACTTCTCTGATACATTCAATAATCTAAGTGTCCTATGAATAGCAGTAAGGGCCATCTTGCACCCCTATAGCACCTCAGACTGTGATTCACAGTGAGGGTGGATGCAAAAGCTGTCAATTTTCATCTTATTAATAGAGGGGAGTAGGAGTTGTAATAGTGACCCTTTTCATTCACAGATAGATACAACTACATCATTTGGGTGAGTTTTGACCCAAGGAATATATACACTGTGTTGGCCTCCATACCCATGAGACAATATGCCACATATTCCATGGAGATTGAAAATTGCTGATTCCAATCAGGCTGAGCATGTACCTATACTTAACAATAGATGAGTATTCCTCTCCATTTCCATCCTTTTAGTTTTGTTTTCTTCTCAGATAGTGTTTCAGTATGTGCCCTGGAAGCCCAACCTTCCTGCCACGACATCCCAAGAGCAGAATGCACCATTATTCTCAGTTTTCTCAGTTTATTAGTTTTTTAATCTTTGAATATTAGCTGACTTCAGCAGAGTTAGAAGCTTTCTAACACCCAGTGACAAACACTGATGTCTCCTGGATACCAGATACATACCAAGGTGAGTGGAACTGAAGGGTTCTATGATGTCAAGGCACTGGTCCTCTGAAAAGTCAGAAATAAAAACTACCCACTGAGCAAGGCAAGCCTTTGAAACACACTAAGCTCCATACCTGCCTTATTCTCCTTTCTGGTTCATGATATGACTATTTTTCATTATACTCCATAGTTTCTCACCATCAATAATTGAACTGTCCCTGCTTTTTCCACAAAATAACAAAAAGACAATGGAGCAAGGAGGGAATAGAAAAAGAAACACATCATTTTTCTATAGGATATGATACAAATGGACATTAAGTATTTAAATATAATAATATTTGTAAAAGTTTTAGGATATAAATAATATCTATATTTTACAAATCAAGAAAGTAATAACTACTACTAATGTTACATAACAGTAAAGTGGTATGGCTATATTGCATAGTAATAGTTTCCAAAAAAACACAAAACTATTTTTCTTTCTTGCTTATATTTTTTATATCATGTCTTAAAAAACTGTTTCCAAATCTACTACCATGAACATTTACATATATTTTTTTTCGTCCAAGAGATTTATGGCTGTACTTCTTATGCTTAGCTATCTGATATATATTTATTTCTTTTTTTATATGAAAAGAGTTACCAATTCAATTTTAAAATTGTATGTGGATATCCTTAGTGTGCTGGATAGTTTTTATTGTCAACTTGATATGACTCAGAGTCACCAGGGAAGAGAAAACCTCAGTTACAGAATTGCTTAGATCAAATTAACCTGTGGCCACATCTGTGAGAGACTGCTATAGCTGATAATTAAAATGGACAGATCCAGCTCACTGTGGGCAATACCACATATAAGCAGGTGGGTCTAGACTTTGTAAGGTTGTGTAAGGTAAGTAGGTGTCTTTAGCTGAGCAAGAACTAGTAAGAACCTTCCTCTATGACTTCTGCTTCAAGTTCCTTCTTAATTTGCTATGTTGACTTCCATCAGCAATGGGTTATGACCTGAAAGTTTAAGTGAAATTAATTATTTCAATCCCCATGTTTCTTTTGGTGAGAGTGTTTATCACAGCAAAAGATCTTGAGGCAGTTTTAATAGTAGAAAGCTCATGGTGGGATTTGCATGTATCTGGTGGTTATCAGGCTAGTTCTAGTGCCCCTCCATTATTAAAGGCTTATCTCTATATTCCTTCACATGCTTACTCATCTTCAAAAACAAAACACTAGCATAGACATCTTCATATGATAAAATGAGGGTTCTAAGGAGCAACAAGTGAAGACAAGCTTCAGTGACTGAGCACCTTTAAAACTTTTGTTAATATCCTGTTTGCTAATGTCTTGTACATGGCAACACATATGGAAAAGCTGAAAAGTAGTGAATATTGGCACCCTTCTACTATAATACTAGCTTGCAATAATGTATAACACATGGTCATGAAAATTGTTGGTGTTGCCTGTGCTTAATTCTAAAACTACCATAGTTATTCTCTTGCACCCAAATTAAACAAAATAATGTACTGATGTACAAGTCTTCTTATCAATTCCAACTATTAATATCCATCCTGCTATCAGCTATGATTTAGCACCTAACACCTTGCTTGGCACATTGTATCAACTCAATTGTCTTGGTTAGGGTTTCCATTGCTGTAAAGAAATACTATGACAAAGGCAACTTTTATAAAGGACAACATTTAATTGTGTCTGGCTTACAATTCAGAGGTTTAGTCCATTATCATTAAGCAGGAATCATGGCAGCATGCTAGTTGGTATGGCACTGGAGGAGCTGAGAGTTCTATATCTTGTTCAGAAGGCAATCAAGAAAATACTGACTCACAGGTATCTAGGAGTAGGGTCTCAAAGTCCACCCCCACAGTGACACACTTCATCCAACAAGGTCACATTACTCCAACAAGGCTACACACCCTAATACTGCCACTCCCTGGGACAACCATATTAAAACCACCACATCAATGTATATAGGCTGAGTAAATGAAATTAAAGGAAATATAAAGAGCAAAATTGGGGCTTAGTTTTTATATGCTAAGAAGTGACATAATCCACCAGATTCACATTATTTATCTCTACTTCATGAATTAAAACTGAAAAGGAGAAGCTGGATAACCCTGTGGACTCAATATATTTTTGTAGCCTTCTCTATGTTGTTGGTTATATTTTCTTAATTTTACTATAACTGCCTCAGTGTTAAAATGTTAATCATTTACACTCATTTTGGAGGTTTTCTATTAAATTATAAGATATTATTTAAGAAATAGAATATGATTTAAGAAGTAATTTCCCCTAAAAGAAGGGTTTCAATTGGAGGAGCAATGGAAGTGGGAATAAAAGAAGGTAATAAAGAATAATGTATGTGTGATTGTGTGTGTGTGTGTGTGAAATTATTATAAAATTTAACTAACCATTCTCCTTAAATCCAGCAACCATCTAAAGGTGTATTTTCTCTGTTATAACTGAATTAACATTCTCCTGGCCTTATGGATTTTTAAGAATACAGTTACTGATTAGTAGAATCAGAAAATTATTTCTGAAAATTAGAAATAGTTTGAGACTTTGACCTATTTGATATGATTTCACTAAGTATTTACTTTGGGCCAGATACGGATATGCTCCAGAGAAAATGTGAGTCATGATCCTGAATAGATAATAATTGCTTCATGATCCCTATTCAGCAAAAATATAGCATTCACTGGATCTTCATGCACAACTTAAGTATGTACCAAGAATTAGCCTCAGTACACTATAGTGATAAATACTCTGTATAAACAAAAAATACTCTAAAGCTACAATTTCTTAAATTCCAAACTGTCTGTGGTACAGTAGGTCAACTTGCACTATACAGACAAGTGAATCCATACCTCCAGTGAAATCTCTAAAAGTAATAATTCCATTTTTAAGTATCCCTGATTTTTTTGGAGTACTACATAATATGCAAAAAATTACATGTATGCCATCTTATATTTAGTTTGTAATAGCCACTTAGTATGAAATGTTTTTATATACTTCCTTTTCACATGTTATAACTTTTCTTTTTGGGGTTCTTCACAGACAGTTCAGTCTTTGTAACCTAGTCCATAGCAGGATATCAGAGATTCTCTATGGTGTGATGCTTTCAGAATTTCTTAAAAAGTAAATGCCTCAGGCTATTCATCATTTCACAGCTATCTTAGATCTATCCTGACACATAACTTAGAAAGACATTTTGTTACATTTCTCAGAAATTATTGTCATTTAATATCTTACTTGCATCAATCCCAATTGTACCTTACCCATATCAACACCTACATATCAAAAATTTTTATGATAAAAATTGCTTTGAAAGTGCTATTTCCTATTCTCTATATTCAAAAAGAGTAATTCTTGTATTTGTAAGCTACTTTTGAACTTAACGGCAGTCTTAGATCTTTCATCTCATTGGACATATATGCTCTGAAAAAATAAAATGATAAACAAGTGTGATTTACAGCACCTTTCTGGCAGTTTAAATGTCTCTCATAGTAACTGACCTTGCAGAAATAAAGACAGTCTAAAGATACGTTTGTGTTTCTCAGTCTTACAGACTATTGGAATACTGAACCCTAAAGAAATGGGAATTTTTTATGAATCACATTCTGAAAGAAAAATAATTGGCCCCAGTCAGAAAGGGAATTTGTTTCCCTGGAAGAAATTTCATAAGAGTTCTAATAACCTGTCAGTCCACTTTACAGGATGAAAGTGAACCCTAGACAGTGACAAGTCAATGAAAATTGGGACTACATGTTGACTAGAGCTGAATAGATATGAATATCCATGGCTCTTTGTTTAAACATTAAAATCACCTCAGATCCCACAAGACAGAGTTAGGGTGTTCACTCATATGTGAAGCCCCTAATTCTTTGTATTTCTTCCCAGTAGGACCACATGAAATAAATCTCCTTTTTCTGATTTTTACTATGAATTTTCACTTTTAATGACTTAATAAAAATGGGCGCCAAACCTGGGTTTGGGCACAGGCTATGACCTCAAATTCAATAACATCAGCATAAATTTGAGCTTCATAAAATTATTGGTTATCTAACTTATATCAGTTATGTTGGTTAAGGAATTCTACCATGATGTTAGTAAGTTGATTTCACTTTCATAAAAAGTATATGAATAATCTGTTCTTTATCAAGGTACTGAATATCTACTTATCACATACTATTTTTTATAGGAGGATACTAGAAAATCAGAACAGTATAAATAACATTTTAAAAAATCTATTGTGTAGGACATACCTTGATCTCTGTTTATATATGCAAAACCTAGTCCTACACTAAAACCTAAATTGAAAATTCTGAAAGTGGAATCATGGAATCAGAAGTTTCTGTTGTCTGGAAGGTTGTTGAAAACCTTCAAATACTACAAAATATTGCATTACAATGAAGATGATTTTCCTAGTATTTCATCTGCAACTTAGTCTGAAGTTCTGTACCTTTAGAAACTCCAAGAACTCTTTTAGGAAATTAGCATACCATTTAGAAAGTAATTCAAATCTAAGGAAAAGAACAATGGAGTTTAAATTATCATTAAAACATACTTCTGTGCAGTGCCCTGTACTTGGTGTTTTAAAAAATATAAAAATTGATACAATTTGTAATAAATATTCAATCTGTAATGATGAGCTCCATCAATCTTAAAAAAAAATAAATATAGAGTTTAATTAGAAAGTAGATTTCTCTCTAAATATGAGGTGAAAGCTGGATAAAATGCCTTTTTTCTGCATTTTTGGGAGGTGCTATTCAAGATATATCATTGTTATAATTTGAAAAGTATTATTCACAAAGAAGACAGTTTCACTTCAGCAGCTTTGACTGTAAGAAGACTAAGACATAAAAGCTGAAAGCAAGAAAGTTAAGCCACAGATGATTGAGCTTTAAAATTATCACATGTCTTTAAATTTAGCTAAAGAGTTATAGACAAATCCCAATCTACCTTAAGCAAAAAAGAGAGACCAAAAAGTCATCACAATATGGGACATTTCATGTGATATAAACTTTAAAAAGTAAGAAAGTTTCCTATTCCATGGTACTTGGCTTGTGTTACTTATTCAAGAATTATAGTAGAGTATTTTTAGAATACTGAAGATGTCAAGATAATACTGAATTACATTCATTGTCTTAATGTCTTCCATGGATTTAAATCAGCCAATTCTATGAAGTGGCAATCATCCAACATCTATTTCACTCTGAAAAGAAAGGAATTTGTTCTGGGAATTCTCAGAAGGGTATTTCAAAACTTAGCTGTACATAAAGCTTGCCAGGAAAGGTGAGATCCCATCAGTTAATGTCTTCAAGGAGCAAATTATTAGATCATGTTGGAGAGAAGGCCATACAAAATATAGAAATAAGTTTAAAATTTCCTTAAGTCAATGCACAGTTAGCTCTTAAGACAATGCTTCAAACAAACATGCCTTAGTGGTCTACAATCAAGTCTGCAAAAAAAAATAATAATAATAAAACTCTTTAGATATCCAATAACTCTGACTTCTTCAAAGAACTGGCTATTAGTGATAATATCCTATTGTCATTTAGAATAATTGGAGCCCTCACTTTAGTTCATGTATCCTTCATCACTGAGAAAGTCAGTCTGAGTATATATGCTTTTAAAATTGTGTGTGTGTATATATATATGTGTGTGTGTGTGTGTGTGTGTGTGTGTGTGTGTGTGTGTGTGTATGTCTCTGTTAGTGAGAATGTGTGTGTGTGTGTGTGTGTGTGTATCATGTGTTTGTAGAACCTGCAGAGGCTAGATGATGTTATCTGATTCTAAAGAACTAGAGTTCCAGACCCAAGTTATCCACCATGTTGTTGCTGGAAACTGAACCCACGTGTTTTGCAAGAAGTGCTGTTAATTGCTGAAACATTTTCCAGCTTTATAGTTTAAGCATGTTTTTACATTAATGACTAAGATAAAAAAGGACAAGTAGAAATGTGTGAATTCTTGTGAAGCCGAATACTGTGATTGGTAAATAATCACTTTCAGCTGTATACTTACTGTAGGCCAACACTGTCTATAAAGCAGTATAGATACAAGGTATGAAAAATAAACTATGCAAGAGAAACGGAGGGAATATATGCAAGGAAAAATTAATCAACAAAAAGAACTCAATCTGTCAATCATAAATGAACTAATGAAATGAATAGATAGTTCTCAAATAAAGAAACACAAAGCTAAAAAATAAATAAATAAAAATTAAGTGTTCAACACTTTCACCAGCAGAGAAATAAAAATTGAAAGCACTTTGAAATTGACTCTCACCCCAGTCATAATGATTTCTAGGAAATACACAAGTGAAAAGAAGTGCTAATGAGAATGTGGGAAATAGGAACCCACTACTGGAGAGAGTATAATCTGGGATATTCACTGTGGCAATCCACACAGAAGCTTTGCAAAGCAATAAAATAAAAATAAGATGTGGTGACAAAGGCTCAGCAGGTTAGACCATTTGCTGATTTTGGCTAGGACCTAGGTTGGTTTTCTTATATCCACCTAAACCTCAGGATTTGTTGCAGTCTTCTGACCTCCTTAAGCTCCAAGCATGCAGTGGTGCACATACATAAATACATACAGACAAAACACTTGTCAACATATCAATCAATGAATTAATCAATAACAGTATTAAATAATACTTTATGACCTAACTGTCCAGAATGTCTTAAAGAATTCTCTATCTCATCATGGAAATAATTGTATATCTCTGTGTAATAAAATGAAATTATCTTAGATTTCTATTTGTTAGGATGTTGGAAATTAAATGACAACACCAAGATGTTGCAAGGCCAAAATTTTGTTTGTTTGGATTTTTTTTTCAATTTTTCTTATTTTATTTACATTACTGTCTTTGCTCGCTAAGTTTCCCCCCTTTCACAGTTACTAATACCATTCAGCCCCCTTTTCCTCCTAGGGGGTGCTCCCTTCCCACCAGGCTTTCCCTTTCACTGGGGCCAAAAGTCTCTATAGTATTAAACACATCTTCTCCTACTAAGGCCTGACCAGGCAGATCTCTGCTATATTTCTTCCAGGGTCCTCAGACTGGCCCATGTATGCTCATCAGACTATCTTTCCTTCAGTATCTTCTCCATTTTTGTCCCTGTAGTGGTGCTGGTCTAACTGTCAGTCTGTATGTAGGAGAATAAAAATAGATCCGTACTTATCACACTGTATAAAGCTCAAGTCCAAGTGAATCAAGTACCTCAACATAAAGCCAGATATACTGAATCTAATAGAAGAGACTGTGGGAAAAAGCCTCAAACTCATTGGCACAAGGGGAAATTTCCTGAAAAGAACGACAATGGTTCAGGCTCTAAGTTCAAAAATCTATAAATGGGAGCTCATGTGTTGGGTAGTGGGCTGTGAGAAACAGCTGGGTACCTGGTCAAGCAGGCTTTAAAACCAGGAGACCCTCAGGGACAGGAGTTTGGCCTTGCTTCTGGGCCCCTGGCTCCTTTCACATAGCTACAACCCCTCACAGAGAGGTCTGTGGCTATTGGTCACGTAGGACCGTGCTCCTACTAGCCCCTCCACAGGTAGAGGGCATGACTACAGGCCACAGAACCTCAAGACAGATCTCCATATTAATGAGATAGCTAAAGGCCAGAGTGTGTAGCCAATTAAGCATTTCTTTCTAGACCCTCTTCCTTGCAAAAGGTATTTAACCTCAGGCCTGCCCTGAGATTATGGGGTAAAGCTTCATCAATTTCCTGTCAAGATAATAAATATCTCTCATAGACTATCTCTCTTCTTTGCCCCCCCATTAAGATAATAAATACCTTATCTCTCATGGACTATCTCTCCTTCTTTGGTGCCCACCGTGGGGAACCCCATGGAGAAGGTCTTTAACTACAGAGAGGCAGTCTAACCTCTAACCTGCCGCAGATGACCTCTCTATGTTCCAGCCATGGAGACCCAGCCAAGCAACCCAAGAGTCTCATCACTGTGGGACGCAGCCAGTTCTTCTCCCCTTTACCCCTCCAGCTGTGGTCCATTCAGCCTGTATGCCCCTGTCTCGACCCCTCTGCAGCCTCTCAGCAGTGCCTGGGAGTCCAAAGGGCTAAGAACCATTTGGTTCCCAGCTGACACTTGGCCAGGAGACAACCAACTCAAGAGTGTTGGTCCCTGCAGGACCTCAGACTGTGTCCCTTCCACCCCTAGAGCAGAGTAGTACAGCTTCTCACACAGCCTGACATCCACCCGGGGCCAGCATGGAGTGAACCCAGTCAAATTTCACTGCCTCTGCCTCTCTGAACCATGGCTCTAGCCCCTTGGGGGTGGCAGTCTCAGGACCCACAATTCAACACACAGGACCTACTCCTGCACAAGCTACAGCCCAACACTCATCAACCTAAAAAGCTTCTGTAAAGCAAAAGACACCATCAAAAAGACAAATTGGCAACCTAAAGATTGGGGAACAAATAACAACTTCACTAACCCTACATCTGACATAGGGCTAATATCCAAAATATATACAGAACTCAAGAAGTTAACCTCCCAAAACCCAAGTAACCCAATTAAAAACTTGGATACAGAGCTAAACAGTGAATTCACAACAGAAGAATTGCAAATGGCTAAGAAGCACTTAAAGAAATGTTTAAAGCCCTTAGTCATCAGAGAAATGAAAATTAAAACAACTCTGAGATTCAACCTTACACCAATTAGAATGGCTAAGAGTAAAAAAAAAATCAAATGATGCTAAATGCTGGTGAGGATGTGGAAAAAGAGGAACACTACTTGATTCATGGTGGGATTGTGAAATGGTATAATCACTCTGGAAATTAATCTGGAGGTCCTTCAGAAAACTGGAAAATTATATACCTGAAGACCCAGCTATACCACTCTTGAGAATATACTCAAAAGATGCCCCACCATACTGCAAGAACACATGATCCACCATGTTCAAAGCAGTGTTATTGTAATAGCCAAAGCCTGGAAACAACCCAGATGGCCCTCAACTGAATAATGGATACAGAAAATGTGGTTCACTTACACAATGGAATACTATTCAGCTATTAAAAACAAGGACATCTTGCATTTTACAGGTAAATGGAAGGAAATAGAAAATATCATCCTGAGTGAAGTAACTCAGACCCAAAAGGAAATACATGGTATGTACTCACTGATTATTGGTTATTAGCAAAAAAGTACAGAATACCTAGGGCACAACCCACAGACCTTAAGAAGTGTAACAAATATAAAGGCCCAAGTAAGGATGTTTCAATTCCACTTAGAAGGGGGAAGGAAATAATCACAGTAGGCAGAGGGAGGGAGGAACCTGGGCAGGAGAAGGGACAGGGATGGGAAAGGGGAAACAGAGTCAGGTATGTGGGGAGGGGGCAGGAGAGAATCCCAAAGGGTCAAGAGAATGAATGGAGATAAGCAGCATCAGAGGGTGGAGGTGGGATGTGGGGGACACTCTAGAATGTACCACAGACCCAGAAGGTAAGAGACTCTAAGGACTCTAAGAGACTAAGGTGTAGGGAACCGCGGCGAGCGGTGACAACATTCCCCATTACAAGATGGCGCTGGCATCCGGTGCTCCCACAAGTAAACCACTAAACTGTGCAGGTGCAAGAGGCGAAAGTGCGCCAAGCCACTGCCCATCCCAGGGCGTAATATGGGGTGATGAGTGAACAGCCAATCAGAAGTGAACACGCCACTCTAGGGTGCATATAAGCAGTGCCTTTTCCGGGCTTGGGGTCTTCCGCTTCAGCTGATACAAGAATAAAGCCTCGTTGTAGTAACTACCCGAACACTGCCTCCCCTGTCTCTCTTGCGGGCGAGGGGACTCGGAAGGGGCGCGGAACACTAAGGGTGACCTTAGTCAAAATGGCCAAAACTGGGGTGAGGAAACTTGAATAGTCCAACTCCAGTAGATAGACATGGTCTCAAATGGAGGGACATGGTTCCTAACCCACAGTCAAAATTCTGACTCAGAAAGGTTCTTGTCTGAAAAATTTTAATAGCTGGGCCAAACTTACACTCTTTTCAAGAGAATGGAAGTGGCCAGACTAGAAACAAAAAGGCATTTTATGGCAAAGGAGCAAATGATTTAAAAGACAGAATTTTGCAGCTATTTTTATGATCATGAGAAATGTACATGTTATGGGTTTATGGTCAGATGAGCAACATACCATGAAACATTTTATGCTCAGTCAATTCTCTGATCGATGAAAACAATATACAATGTAATTGTCACAAGATCATTGAGGAAAAACAAATAAAAAAGTAAGTTGAGCTAAGTCCAGGATCAAAATCTAACATCGTTTAACTAAAAAGAAAAATGGAATCAGCTATCTCTTGATACCTTAACAGGTAAGTGGACAATGGAGATGTGGTGCATGTATATATACATTTATTAACCTGGAAAGTAAAATAAAATTTGCAAGAAAATAAATATAACTGGAAGGCATTATATTATACTATCACATAATGTCAAATCAAGTGTATGTTGAGGAACAGCAGTATTCAGATCTGAGATACTATGTGAGTGTTCCCTGTTTGCACTTTAAGTAATGAGTAAATGAAGGCTTAATTTTGGAAGAGCAAGAAAGAGATGTTAAAGTATATGGGGTGATTGGGGCTAGAGAGATGGCTCAGGGGTTAAGAGTACTCTTCCAGTGGCCCTGACTTAAATTCCAAGCAACCACATGGTGGCTTACAACTATTTTTAACAGGATCTGATGTCCTCTTCTGGTGTGTCTGAAAACACTGACAATGTATTCACATATACAAAATAAATAAATCTTTTTTTAAAAAGTATTTGGGGTGAGAAATGATTGTTGAACTAGATAGAAAAGAGTGTAAAATATAGAATATCAAGACCTTTGTGTGATTTAGCTCAAATTGCCCCCTCAAGTCAAAAGTTAGTAACATAAAAGTTAAAGAAAAAAAACTTTAAAACTTGATCTTAATAAAAAAAATAAATGATAGGGGCTACAAAGATGGCTCCTGGTTAAGAATGCAGGTTGTTCTTGCAGAGGATTCATGTACCATTTCCAGCACCCTTGTGGTGGCCTGCAACCACTTGTATTTCCAAATTCCAAGTAACAAAGGAATCAAAACTCCTTCTGATCTCTTTAGGCACCAGGCATATGTGTTATCCATATATAAACAAGCAGGCTGAACACTCATACACAGAAAATTAAAGAAACTAACAAAAGAATGCTAATTGTTAGAAAAAGGCTCAAGGAAATATCAAAAAGTGAATCAGGATTTCCACATACAAATCTTTGGAGGCATCTTATAAAAATGGCAACAACAATGACAAAAGGCAAATAGAAAATCATTCAATAAGAACTGATTTTAACATTGACAATAATATAATAAAAAAGGTACCAAGTGAGGAAAATGTGTTTTAAGCATTAAAACTTTTATATTTTTATCATGGAAAAAGTATATTTGTTGAGACATATTCTATTTATATAATTTACACATTTTAAGCATATTCCATACCAGCCATTTTCTTTTGTGCAGTTTTAGAGTGAGAAATGGAGAAAAGATAATGGCAGTCAACAAACTTAAAATTCTAGGTCCACATTAGTATGCCCAAGCTGGCAATGTTCAGTAACCTTTGAACTTCAGCATCCCTTTCTATGACGCAACAGCATTAAACTGGATGATGACCTAACTCTGGTCTATCCCCAATGTAATTTCATTGAGCTACTTTTATTTTCTAAAAGAATCTTTTAAAGCATTTATTTGTTTTGGTATGTATGTGTAAGTGTGTTTGCTTGAATGTATAGACAAAGATACATGCTGGTACATGCAGAGATATGCACAAGTGCATGTGAAGACTTAAGGTTAAGTAATATACTGTCTTCATTGATGACTCTCCATATTTTATTGAAATATTGTCCCTAACATGAACATAAAGATTACTTATAAAATTAGTATGGGTAGCCTACATTCTGTCTCTGCCTTTCAAGGCTGAAACTACAAGTGAGCTTTAACCATTTCAGTTGGTACTATGTATTTAATCTGTGATCTTTCTACTTGTGCAGTAACTGTTTTAACCACAGAGCAATCTTCCCAGCATAATGAGTTATTTTTAAAGTTTTCTAAATTGGTACCCAATTTCTAATTTTAAATAAAAAAAGAAACATTCACATACTTGAATTAAAATGTAAAAACTAGTTTTGTTTCTCTAGATATGTATCCTCTATGTTAATACCTATTTGAATGGAATGCTTAATTTGTTTTTGAGACACAGTCTTACTTTGCAGTTCTGGTGGATCTGGAATTACCTATGTAGACCAGACTAGCATTAAATGCACAAAATGTCTTCCTGCCTCTGCCTCCCATCTGCTGGAATTAAAAATATGCACTACCAAGTCCAACCATTTAATTATTTAAAACACATTATATTAGCATCAATTTAATGGTATGTAGTCATTAAATGATATTATTCTAATCATAATTATACTTTGGTGTGCATTAATTTAATGCTGAATTAATCATAGAAAATAGTGGTTAGCCTTCATTTGGGTTGGTAAAATGATAACACTCCTTTTATGCACATGAAATTCCTAGATTAAAGAAAAATGCCATGGTAATTTGAATTTAAATTTGGCTGAAATAACATGGATATTTTAACTTCACACTGAAGTTATTTTTATATTTTTTTTTTTTGTAATTTCATTGTTGTCCCTATGAAATTCTCCACTTTCATTTTCATCCTCTCCTACATACTGCAAAAATGTCTCCTAAAACCTTGGAGAAATAGTAGATTGTTTTCTTCATAACAGTTATCACACCATCATAGTTCCTTACTTGTTTATTTCCATGAGAAACAAATCAAAAAGCTGCAGAAGAGCATCTCTAAAGACAGTCAGTGGCTTTCTATTACAAATGTTGGAAATTATAGAGATTGTTTCTAGAAAAAAACAATTGAAAAATATACAAGCATACACATGCTTACACAGATACACACACACAAACACACACACAGTTTCTTATCTGTGTAAATAGGAAGATGAATTTCATTAAGGAGGACTAGAGGTAAAAGGAAGATATGCAAATAAAAGGAAAAAATTGAATCCAGTCAAGTTTCTTAAGTATTTTCCTTGTGATTTGACAATATGGGTCTTCAGATAAATCCAGAAACTTTCATCCAGTCCAGATAATGCTACTTTTTATTAAACTTTTCATAAAAGCTACATTTCTTTCTAAGTTATTTGACCTCAGCAACAAGGATTTGACAAAATGGTAAGATTAAGCTGTAAGGTAAAGCTGTTGATGTCTAGACAACTTAGAATCCAATTCAAATAGAAATCAAAGCCCTCAGATGGGTAGAAAACTGCTTCTATCAAGTAAAATAAAGATTGCAGACTTACATAACTAAATGTACTTTCACTTAAAGAATTACTTATTTTTAACATATGACTGCTAGAATACAGCATCTTGATTCAGTGCATAAACCAAAATGTACAAAAATGCAGCAAAATTCTGTCAGATGACAATAACATTTTTCTGGAGTGTTTATTGCAGAACCTGTTTAAATATAACAAAAAATATTGCACATCATCTTTCCATGGGGGTTGATTTGATTGGATTGGAAACAAGCTGACACCAAGATTTCCCCCTAGAAACTTGCTTGTACTACAATGTTATACCACTGTTAACATCTGAGGCATCCAGCTTCCTGTCAATCACAAACTAGTCTTAGGCATTGTGAAATTTCTCTAATGGGGTTGGGGAAATGTTTCAGAGGCTAAAGGTGATTGTGTTCCATCCTTGACACTCACAAGAATTGATTGACTCCTGCCAGTTGTTTACTAACCTTCACACATGTACTATGGTACAAGTGCCTTGTTCCCAAATAAACAAATATTTGTAAAAGTGAAAAAAACATGCACACACTATTGTATACACTTCAGAAAGAATACAATCTTTGACCATGTTCTCTGACTAGTCTCTTCTAGAATTTACCTTTTTGGTTTAATGTCAGCAGGGTTTTAAACCTGAGATTAGTAAAAGAAAAAATTGCAACTAGAAAAACTTTATCCCAACTTCAAATTTTACTTCTCAATATTATGCAGCACAAAATCAAAATATATATTTTTTTCAACAAGTGATGAAATACATCAGCTTGTGAAGAAAATTGCCAAATGACCAGTTAGGATAACGGATAAGACCCTTTCCCTATTAGTAATGGCAAATAAAACAGGGGTGACTGTGGCCCTTCTAAGTGAGATTGAAGCATTCTCACTTGGGCTGTTCTTACTTAACTTCTGTAGGGTTAAACTCTCTGTCTCTCTGTCTCTCTGTTTCTCTCTCTCATACACATACATATGCACACATATACACACATACACACACAACACACACATACAAATTCATGTTGGGCTGTGTATGGGGAGAAGGATGGATGGATGTAGTGGACAGAGGAAGGGAGAGAAAGAAGACTCACCGGAAGGAGGGAGGGGCTAGTGTGGATTTGGCTAAAGTGGGGAGAGAGAGAGAGAAAGAGAGAGAGAGAGAGAGAGAGAGAGAGAGAGAGAGAGAGAGAGAGAGAGAGAGAGAATATATTTGTATTGCTTTGGCTAAAGTTTGGGTTACATTGATCCCTTTCCCCTCTATGAGACAATAACTGGAGGATAATTCTAGTAACCTGATACAGGAAACTGAAAGGAAAAAGAGACTGATAGTAAAACCTTTCTTGGTCACCACTTTGCCCCAAGCCCAGCTTATCAGGGTACACAGTTAAGGTTTTTGTTGTTGCTGCTGCTGTTTTTGTTTTGTTTTATTTTGTTTATTTTTAAATCATAGTATTTTAAATATTTACAAACTGTTCGCTTTGACATTCTAATTTGTGTGGGGAAACACACTGTTCCAAAATATATAATCCAAATATATTTGAAAACAGGAATGTTCCTCAGATATTTAAGTATTCTTTTACACATTAATAGAGATTTTTCTCATAACTAAATTGCAAAGGCACATAGTATTTTTCTCCTAAACTCAGATTCAAATTAGTATTTCTAGTTCAACTTTTTCCTAATAGGAATGATAGGCATGAATTTAACCAAATAAACCATTTGCCATAGCATTATTTCATGAATAAAAATTAAAATGTTACAGAATTGTGAAATATCTACCTTTCCCCCACAATTTCATGGTCAACTTAAAGCTTTTCAATAGAAATATATAACTATATAATGCTTCAGGGAAAGTTAAAGCTTAAGAGCATTCCCCCATAAAATATATCTAACATATGCAATTGAAATGATTCAAATAAAAAAATGTGGTCTTTAGAATAGGAATGGAAAATTTTAAAGGTACCCGTAGGGGTGGGGAGATAGTTTGTAAAAAAGTGTTTTGCTAGGCTTTGAGAAAACGCAGGTTTGATTTTCAATACCCATACAGTGGCTCACAACTGTCTGTAAACTCCAGATCCAGGGATTCCAAAGGCCTCTTCTACCCTCCAAGGACTCATGCATGCTTTTCACACACATATGGCACACTCACGCCTATGAATACACATATAAATAAAAACAAATGGCTAAATCATTTCAAAGGTGTTTGCAATGTTTTTCTCATGTATGCACTCTTAAAACTAAAATTGGCATGCTTTAGGTTGGAACTCAAAAAGAACTTTCCTTTGATCTCTAGAACTTGTCACATCAAGCAATTCCTCTCACTGTAATGAAATAAATTCTTGAAATACTCTATATTTTTATACCATCTCCACATCTTCACGCCTCTTCTGTTAGCTCCAGTTTTTTCTCTTTTTTCTTTCATTTGATATATCGTTTTCCCATTATTACCCACATGATCTTAAAATGACTTAGTTTCTCTCCAGTTAAATCATCAGAATGAAGAGTCATCAGGTAGCTGTGATAGGTTAGGTGTCCTTGAACATCATGTTATCTGTATTATATTGGTCATATCCACTTGCATCGCACCTACTCATTATGCTACTGTCACCAGCAGAATTTATTTGATTGGGCATGCAAAAATCATTATGTTTTTACTTTTTGTTCTTATTTATTTTAAAGTGGCTTAAGAAAAACAATTTAGTTTAAACTGTTTAAAGACATAATACAATATAGTGTTAATTTATTATTTTAAAGAACTTTTAGAGATAGTTGTGAATGTGTTATAGGCTTTAAGAGACAAAATTGAAAGTATTTGTAATATAATTTATTCAAGGTTTTTATTTTTATTTTATATTTAATTTCAAAGTTAATTTCTATGAAGCTAAAAACAGGTATTTTACACATTGTTTAATTGATATACAAATTTAGGGCTTATTTTCATGAGTATGGAAGGAAAAGTAGTTTATGACTATCTGAGATGTGGATATATTGGACTTTATTTTTAAAATTCAAATAAAATGGATGGTTTTTGTTGTTGCTGCTATCAATTCTTTTTAAATATCTGGTTATTATGTATTTTTAATTAAAACACTGATCTGCCTTTTTATATCTCTATGAAAACATTTAAACACTTTTATAACTATGTCGGCTTTCTTATACTGAACCATTCTGTATAAATTTTGTGAGAAAAAAAACCAGCTTATTGAGAATATAGATATAGATATAAATATATATAAACTGTACTTTTCCAGTAGCCTTCATATAAAATCAGCCTATGGCAAATTTTGTGACGTGGATAGTTACAAATTTTCTAAGTACAAAAGAATGAAAAATTCTTTGATCCAGTTTTTGTAACATGAGGTAAATTCTCTCTAATAAATCAGACCTATGCTGTAAAGAGTCAGTAAATTCAACAAAGTTTGCTAGTTAATTCCCTTCATGGTTCCCTGGACAAATTTTTTCCTTTAAATATATCTATGAATTAGAGTTAAGTATAGTTTTAAACACACAACACACACACACACACACACACACACACACACACACATTGCAGTTTAGGGGAAATTGTTTTCCTTGAAGTACATTTGGAACTTTTAGACTGATTATTCAAGAACATAAAATATCTTCCCATTATTTGTGTCCTTTGTAACTTTTCTTCAATATTTTTACTTTTCAGTGAATATGTCTTTAACCTCAATGGTTAAATTTATTTTTAGTATTTTTCATATTATTAACAAGATTTTTTTCTTGAATATTTTCTGCTAGGGTGATTAAATAGGAATACAAAAATGGCATGTATCCTTATAGATATACAATTTGTATATGTGTATGCATATATAATATATCCTATAGCTTTATTGACCTCATTGGTAACATCTAGTAACAGATATCATTAATTATTATGATTGTGTTAATCATAGTGAAACAGATAATTCTTCATTAATAAAATGATGAAAGTACAATAAAATAAATATGGACTGTAAAAAAATCAAGAGGTCATTTTGTTCAATCATATATAAATTTAAGCTTTTAGATGAAGTAGAGAATTTTGTAGAAAAATGTAATTTACCTAAGATATATAAAGAAATACAAAGTGAAATGTTGTATAGCATAAAGCTATCAGGGTATTTACTGTTTATTTTCTCTGGAAGAACAATTGAAAATATTTTTACAAGATAAATTTATATGGATCCTCCAAGAAACATATTCCAAGGCCAAAATTGAAGTATACATAAAATTTATTAAAGAACCACCTTACACAGTGATTGCCAATTTTCCTGTCCTATGTTAGTCTAAGAGAATAAATGCTGAGCAAACCAAAGCAAGTTTTCCAGCATGAGAAATGCACATGTCTTATCAGATGCATATTGTATAAGGTTAGACTTTTTAATCCAAAATCATGGTGAACCTTTTTATTTGTTTGTATGATTTTGACCTTAAATTAAACTATTTTTCTATTATTTTTGAGCACTTTTTAATTATATATTCTCCTAGGACATTCTATTTTATGGCTCTACTGTAAATAAGTTAATTTCTCCCACTAAATTTTTAATTTGGTGTTGTTTCACATTAAGAAATTAATTTAAATTACAATTTATTATTTGTGTATTTACACCTGTACATGTGTATGCCACAACCCAGTTGTAAAAGAGAAAAAAAATTAAGAGTTGATGCTTTTCTTCCACTGACAGATTCATTTAATTTTTAAATTATTTAAATATTTATTTTTATAATTTTGTTATTCTTCCTACATATATTACATCTTGATTATAGTTTCCCTTTCCTCTAATACACAGCCTTCCTATCACCATTGTGAACCTCACCTCTCCCCCAAATCTACTTCCTCCCCTCAGAGAAGAGCAGACCTCCCAGGGACATCAACCAAACAGAGTATAACAAGGTCTAATAAGACCAGGCACATCAAGGTTGGACAAGGTAACCCAGTAAGTAGAAAAGGTACCCACAAATAGGCAAAAGAGTCAGGTACTGCCCTCGTTTCCACTGTTAGTATTTCCATAAGAACACCAAGTTACTCAGCCATAACATATATGTTGAGAACTTAGGTCAGATCCCTACTGGTCAATTGATTCTGAGTCCAGGTCAATTGATTCTGTGAGCCATGTTCTCCTGGTATGCCCTGATCCTTCTGGTTCCTCTAGTACTTCCTCCCCCACCTCTACAGGACTCCTCTAGCTCTGGCCAATGTTTGGTTGTAGTACTCTGCATCTGCTCCCCTAAGTTGCTGGATGAAGTTTCTCTGGTCTCTTTGATGATGATTCTGCTAGGTTCTGGTTCCAGCACACTCTGAAGGAAGGACATTTTGTAGATTGGTGGTATTGTGGATGGGTTGGTATCCAAGTCCCTTCACTGTTGATCTTGCATGGTTACAGAAGATGGCCAACTGAGGCATGGTATACTACAACCTTAGTAGCAAGATACAATATGTAACTTTATTTACCATATTTGGTTGATATTCCTGGAAGCCCTGCCTTTCACTGAAGAGAAATGAAGAAGAAGGAGATTACTAGGAGAGGTACTGGGGGGATAGGACTTGTAGAAGAAAATGGAGGTAAAACTGCCATAAGGATGTAAATAATAATAATAATAATAATAAATAATAATAATAATAATAGAACAATGTATTTTTAAAATCTGTTTTCACTGCTAAGAGTTGATTTTTATTTCCTGAAAGGAAATGTTTTTTTTTATTAGATCTTTCATTTACACTTCAGATACCATCCCGTTTCCCCATTCCCCCCCCCTTAGAAAACCCCTATCCCATGCCCCTTTTCATTTTGCATTTATACATTTTTTAAGAAATGTTAATCATAGGCTTTATAAGTTTGGTATTGTTCATCAGAGGTGTAACCCACTACCCAACCTAGATATATCAACTATCTTTGACTGGTGGAGATACATGAACATCTGCTTCCCTGTCTCCCCCCTCTATCTCTCTTTCATCACCTAGCTTCTCCTCTCCTTCTTCCTTCTCCTCTTATTACTCCTTTTCTTCCTCTCAGTACTCCTCCCACCCTTAGCTCCTCCTACACATCACCCTTCCTGTTAAAAGGAAACTTTTCTCTCAAAATACAATTAGAGCATAATTATGCCTATTTGTTACCAGTGAGGTACAAGATAGTCCTAATACCCAGTCCATCCTTTTGTTGACTAACCAGCACCTCTGTCATCTATCCTAACTAAAACAGTTCTGAACCTGGCTTTTTCCTTGGCTTTAGGATGAATGTCAGCTGATGACCATACACTCAGATCTTTTCTCTCAAAGTAAATAGCTATAAGTTTTCAACCCCGTCAGAAATCCAGAATGACTGAGTTGACTATAATTGTGGGAGGCACAAAGCATAGCTTCTAAAACTTAGCCAATTTATAGAGACCTCTGAAACACCTGGACACTCGCTCTACTTCAAAACGTTGGAGCATCTGTTCTTCTGCCTTCTGGCCCAGGATCATCTGACAGACCTTAGTGCTGCAGAATTATTAAGGGCTGATTACTCTGTCTAGGCAGATATAATCAGTGACTATTCTGCAAGTGTGTCCTTTTCTGGACAGTAATTTGTCTGTAGAAGGAAAGTGGCAATTCTTGCCTAGTGGCTGTCTCACCACAACTGGAGTAACTCCAAGGATGCTCAATTTCTTCTTAGAATTTAACATAGGAAGCTGTCCGGAGCAGACAGGTCTCTAATGAAAATGAACATTAATACTGAAATGTTTGTCATGTCAATTCTAAGGATTTCTGATGTTTTGAAAACCAGCTATCCATGTAAGGTAATCTGGACTGTTGCCTGTTAACTCCACTCAGCTATTTCTAAATAAAACATAGAGAACACCCTTATAATAAACTCCAAGTCATGAATTTGCTATAGTCCCTTAACTCACAGGCTGACCATCTCAAATCAGTTAAAAAAGTTAAAGAAGGACTGGGTCTAAGCTTTGTATTCCTAAGTGTGTTATACTGGTACAATGCCTATGAGAGTAACAATATTCATCTCACTCTTATATCACTAAGAAGCTCATGCCAATGAAAACCTTAAAATTTGTAAACAAAGTAAATTGGTGCCATTTAAGAATTTATATCTTCATCTTTATATTAATTATACAGATTTCTACTAATAGGTTATGGCTATGCAATAAACCCTAGCTAATCCTCTCTATTCCGACAAATCCACTACTTTTCCCTAGGGAGACAGCCCAACATTTACCACCTTAGTCCCATGCCCAGGGAATAGGGGCGCTGACTCATCATTAGCTTCTTCAAGCTGATTATGGGCGTTGAGATAATAGAAGAGGAGTGGGGGGGGAGAGCAAGTTGACAATCCTCTGATGCTGTGTCTTCGCTGCCTCCAGATGGAATTCACGGACCTCAGAGGTTTGAGCAGGTCTGCCCAGCTTGCTTGTTGAGTAGATACACCAAGGCTGATCATTCTGCAATATACAATTCTCAAAACAAATTTTTAGTATCAAGATAGTTTTTTTTTTTTAAAGAGGGCTGACATTTATTAAGAATGTTGGTTCTAACCGCTTTTCTATTTTTCCCCTCTTTATTGGATATAATATTTACATTTCAAATTTTATCCCCTTACCATATTTCCCCCACCACCCAGGAACCCTTATCCCATCCCCCCTCCTCCTGCCTCTATGAAGGTGTTACCCACCTACCCCCAGCCTCCCTCCCCACCCTCAGATTCCCCCCCCCTCAGTGCTCAGCCTTCAGGGTACCAATGATTTGTCTCCCACCTATGCCCAACAGGGCCATCCTCCCCTACATATACAGCTGGAGTCATGTGTCTCTCCCTATGTGCACCTGGGCTGGTGGTTTAGACCCTGGGGGAGCTCTGGCTGGTTGGTATTCTTGCTCTCCTCACAGGGCCACCAGCCCTTATGGTTCACGGTTCCCTCAATTTACTCTCTAACTCCTCCATTGGGAACTTTGATCAGATTAATGGATAGCTGTGGGTATCTGTCTCTGGGTATGTCCGACTCTGAGAGACCTCTAAGGAGACAGCCTTATCAGGCTGCTGTCAGCTTTCCCATCCTGACATCCCTATCAGTGTCTATTTTTGGTGACTGCCTATGGAATGAATACCCAGACACAAGGGTCTCCCTACAACCCCCCCTTCAGATTCTGACCCACACTGTGTCTCCATATTTGCTCCCTTGGTTATTAGTTACTCCTTCTAAGAAAGACCTAGGCATCCTCACTTGTTCTTTCTTCTTCATGAGCTTCCTGTCGTCTGGTAGTTGAATCTTTGTTGTTTCAAACTTTTGGGCTAATCTCCGCTTATCAGTGAGTAAATACCATGTGTGTTCTTTTGTGATTGGGTTACCTCACTCAGGATGATATTTTCTAGATCCATCCATTTACCTAAGAATTTCTCGAATTATTATTTTAATAGTGAAGTAATATTCCATTGTGTAAATGTACCACATTTTTTGTATCCATTCCTCTGTTGAAGGGCATCTGGTTCTTTCCAGCTTCTGGCTATTATAAATAGGGCTGCTAGACATAGTGGAGGCATATGTCTTTGTTATTTGTTGAGGCATTTTCTGGGTATATACCCAGAAGTGGTATAGCTGGGTCCTCAGGTAGTGCTATGTCCAATTTTCTGAGGACCGCCAGACTGCTTCCAAAGTGGTTGTACCAGCTTGCAACCCCACCAACAATGCAGGTGTTCCTCTTTCTTCACATCCTCGCCAGCGTAGATCTACTATCACCTGAGTTTTGATCTTAGCCATTCTGACTGGTGTGAGGTGGTATCTCAGTGTTGTTTTGATTTGCATTTCCCTGATGACTAAAAATGTTGAGCATTTCTTAAGGTGCTTCTCGGCCATTTGAGTTCCTCAGTTGAGAATTCTTTGTTTTAGCTCTGTCCCCCATTTTAATGGGGTTATTTTGTTGTTTGGCGTCTAATTTCTTGAGTTCTTTGTAAATATTAGATATTAGCCCCCTATCAGATGTAGGATTGGTAATGATCTTTTCCCAATCTGTGGTTGCCGTTTTGTCTTGTTGACAGTGTCCTTTGCCTTACAGAAGCTTTGCAATTTGATGAGTTCCCATTTGTCGATTCTTGATCTTAGAGCATAAGCCATTGGTGTTCTGTTCAGGAACTTTTCCCCTGTGCCTAGGTATTCGAGGGTCTTCCCAACTTCTCTTCTAATATTTTCAGTGTACCTGGCTTTATGTGAAGGTCCTTTATCCACTTGGAGTTGAGCTTTGTGCAAGAGATAAGAATGGATTAATTTGCATTCTTCTACATGTTGACCTCCAGTTGAGCCAGCACCACTTGTTGAAAATGCTGTCCTTTTTCCACTGGATGATTTAGCTCCCTTGTCAATATCAAGTGACCATAGGTATGCGGGTTCATTTCTGGGTCTTCAATTCTGTTCCATTGATCGTCCTTTCTGTCTCTGTACCAATACCAAGCAGTTTTTATCACTACTGCTCTGTAGTACAGTTTGAGGTCCGGAATGGTGATTCCCCCCAGAGTTCTTTTATTGTTGAGAATAGTTCTCGCTATCCTAGGTTTTTTGTTATTCCAAATGAATTTGTAAATTGCTCTTTCTATCTCTATGAAGAATTGATTGGAATTTGATGGGTATTGCATTGAATCTGTAGATTGCTTTTGGCAGGATAGCCATTTTTACTAAATTAATCCTGCCAATCCAGGAGCATGGGAGATCTTCCATCTTCTGAGATGTTCTTCAATTTCTTTCTTGAGAGACTTGAAGTTCTTGTCATACAGATCTTTCACTTGCTTTGTTAGATTCACTCCAAGATATTTATTTTATTCGTGGCTATTGTGAAGGGTGTCATTTCCCTGATTTCTTTCTCTGCCTGTTTATCCTTTGAGTAGAGGAAGGCTACTGATTTGTTTTGAGTTGATTTTATATCCAGCCACATTGCTAAAGTTGTTTATTAGGTTTAGGAGTTCTCTGGTGGAAGTTTTAGGTTCACTTAAGTATACTATCATATCATCTGCAAATAGTGAAATTTTGACTTCTTCCTTTCCTATCTGTATCCCTTTGACTTCCTTTTGTTGTCTAATTGCTCTAGCTAAGACTTCCAGTACTATATTGAATAGGTAAGGTGAGAGTGGGCAGCCTTGCCTAGTCCCCTGATCTTAGTGGGATTGCCTTCAAGTTTCTCTCCATTAGTTTGATGTTGGCTACTGGCTTGCTGTATATTGCTTTTACTATGTTTAGATATGGGCCTTGTATTCCTGATCTTTCCAAGACTTTTAACATGAAGGGATGTTGAATTTTGTCAAATGCTTTCTCAGCATCTAGTGATATGACCATGTGGTTTTTCTCTCTGAGTTTATTTATGTAGTGGATTACATTGATGGATTTCCGAATATTGAACCATCCCTGCATTCCTGGGATAAAGCCTACTTGATCTTGATGGATAATTGTTTTGATGTGTTGTTGGATACTGGTTTGCGAGAATTTTATTGAGTATTTTTGCATCAATATTCATAAGAGAGATTGGTCTGTAGTTCTCTTTCCTTTGTTGGGTCTTTCTGTGGTTTAGGTATGAGTGTAATGGTAGCTTCATAGAATGAATTGGGTAGTGTTCCTTCTGTTTCTATTCGATGGAATAACTTGAAGAGGATTGGTATTAGGTCTTCCTTGAAGGTCTGAAAGAATTCTGCACTGAAACCATCTGGCCCGGACATTTTTTGGTGGGAAGATTTTTAATGACTGTGTCTATTTTCTTTAGGCGTTATGGGACTGTTTAGGTGGTTTATCTGCTCCTCGTTTAACTTTGGTACCTGGTATCTATCTAGAAATTGTCCATTTCCCTCCAGATTTTCCAATTTTGTTGAGTATAGGCCTTTGTAGTAGGATCTGATAATTTTTTTAATTTCCTCTGTTTCTGTTGTTATGTCTCCCTTTCAGTTCTGATTTTATTAATTTGAATGCTGTCTCTGCGCCCTTTGGTTAGTCTGGCTAACGGTTTTGTCTATCTTGTTGATTTTCTCCAAAGAACCAGCTCCTGGTTTTGTTGATATTTTGTATAGTTCTTTTTGTTTTCGTTTCCACTTGGTGATTTCAGCCCTGAGTTTGATTATTTCCTGCCGGTCTACTCCTCTTGGGTATACTAGCTTCTTTTTGTTCTAATGCTTTCAGGTTTGCTGTCAAGTTGTTGATGTATGCTCTTGCCACTTTCTTTTTGTGAGCACTTAGAGCTATGATTTTTCCTCTTAGTACTGCTTTCAATGAGTCCCACATGTTGATATGATGTGTCCCTCATTTCATTTAAATCCTAAAAAGTCTTTAATTTCTTTCTTAATTTCTTCCTTGACCAAGTTGTCATTGAGTAGAGCATTGCTCAGTTGCCAAGTGTATGTCGGTTTTCTGATGTTTTTGTCCATGTCAAAGACAAGTTTAATCCATGGTGTTCTGATAAGGTGCTTGGGGATTATTTCAATCTTTTTGTATCTGTTGAGGCCTGTTTTGTGACCAAATTATATGGTCTATTTTCGAGAAGGTCCATGAGGTGTCTGAGAAGAAGGTGTATTT